>NC_056728.1:1262396804-1262696804 GCF_019279795.1 Protopterus annectens
GGTTCTGTCAGTGAGCCAGTTGGCAACCCATCATGTGACATAGGGATTTATACCTAGTTTAGTGAGTTTGTCTATAATTCCAGAGTGAGGGATGGTGTCGAAAGCCGTGACAAGATCTAGATAGGCTGTGTGAACCACCTTACCCTCATCTATGGCTTTGGTGACCTCTTCAAAGAAGTCTATCAGGTTTAGGAGACATGATCTGCCTTTTACAAACCCAAACTGGGTAGGGTCCAGAGTTTGGAGATTACCATTGTCATTGTTTATAAGTTCCATGATGATACACTCCATAGCCTTGCAGACCAGGCTTGTCAGGCTAATGGGGTGGTAGTTCCTGGGGTCCATGGTGGCTCCCCCTTTGTGGAGTGGGATAACTGTTGCTGTGCACCATTCAGTGGGCACAAAGCCTGAGGTGAGGCTATGATTGAAAATGGTACATAGGTGGGGTGCCAGTTCGTTCTGTAGTTCATGTAGAACGCAGCCTGGGATATTGTCAGGTTCCATGGATGCTGTGTTCTTGGCTTTGGAGAGTGTGTTTTTTACCTGTGCAGGTGTGATTACAGGTACTTTGCATTCTTCTGGTATAGAGATAGGCTCTTTAGGGGATGAGAGAGGGGTAAAGTTAGCACTGAACCCATCTGCCAGGATGTTTGCAATATCAGTTGGTTCTGTATATTTAGTGCCATTGTGCTGTAACTCAGAGCATATCTGAGTGTTGCCATTGAGATTCTTGACATAGCTATAGAATGCTTTGTGGTTGTCTTTAGAATTAGTGGTGATTTTGTTTTCATAACTAGCTTTGGAGGATTTTATGAGGGATCTCAGCTTCTTACTGAAGCTGACCACAGAGTTCTTCCAATCATGGGATTTTACTCTTTTTGGAACAGTTTCTTTCTTCTGTTGTAGAGTTTGTTTATAGCAGGGGACCGTCAGAATGGCTTCCATGCACTCGTGTAAGTGCTTATAAAGTGCAATTGTATAGGATTCAGCAGTCGTATCTCTATTGTCTGTCAGCATGGGTGTCGTGAAGTTTGCTACTTCTGTCTTAAGAAGCGTGAAGTTGGCTTTGGAGAAATATTTTACGGTGGTTTCCCTAATGGGGGAGGGGGTGAGATGTGGATGTCTAAGGTGATGTGCTTGTGGTCGGATCTGACCAACGAGGAATTGACCTCTGGTGTGGAACACCAGTTGCCCATGTTGGTAATGACCAGGTCTAGGATATTGCCCCTGGTCGTGGTGTGGATGAATTGATCCAAGGGATTGGAATTTATGAATTCCAGAAAATGTTGCACGCAAGAGTTGGTGCATGAATAGTTTTCCCAGTTAATGGTGGGGTAGTTGAAATTGCCCATTATTAGGGTGTTAGGTTGTACCCTAATATTTTCCAGTGTATCAAGAAATGAGGAGTGGGAATCCTGGGGGATGGTGGGGGATCTGTAGCAAGCTACGATTTGCATTGCGGTCTTGCCCAGAGTTAGTTGCACTTGGATAATCTCAGATGCATTATGCTGAGCAACTAGCCTGGAGGTGTGCATATCTTTAATGAATATGGACACGCCTCCACCTTTAGTGCTTCAGTCCAGGTTAGGTGGCCGAAAGGTGTTGTATGAATTATAACCTGGTAATGCAGGGGTGCTCTCTGGAGCCTTGAACCAGGTCTCTGTTATTGCACAGATGTCGATGTTCTCCATTTTAAGGAGTGGCTTGAGTGAGTGCATTTTGAGGTTTGGACTTCTAGCATTAAGTAGCATTACCCTCAGATTTTGCTTACTTGTACTTGTTACGGTGGTGAATTTGTCATTTGAATCTTGCCTTAAGAAAGGCACTATAGGGGTGGCAAGAGCCTTAGCCAGTATCCGGAATCCCAAGGGCGACAGGTGCAGGCCATCTCTGGCAAAGCATCGTGGTTTGTCCATCATGTCATGCCAGGCAGACAGATACTGGATCCCCTTAGAATGACACCAGAAGCTTAGCAAGTGTTCTTAATAACTGCAGACATTTTCATATGTTGCGTTATTTCTGTTTAATTTGTGTTTGATCACTTGTTCTATAGTTAGTTATGCTTTTGTTCAGGAGAGGTTGTATTACTTATCAGTGATTCAGAGACAGAATATGATATTTTTGTTTATTTATCTTACTGGATTTAAGTATAACTAGCCTAATCAGCATAATTGAACTATTGTAATTTGAACAATACTTTAAAATGTATTGAACGCTGTAAAAAAAACCCTTAATGTAGTACAGAGAGAAAGAGAACTTACTTAATTCTTCAAATAAACAAATCTAAAACAGATAGACAAAATAAGGGAAGGGAGAATGTGTAAAACACTTCACAGAAATGCTACCTGGAAGAATATTCAGTGTAACTTCAGATTTCAGATAACAGAAATAGCAGAATATGATACATCATGAGAGTCCCTGTAAAGACATCTTAATGTTTGATTTAAAGCACCATGGTATTGCTATCAGAGCCTCTCACTGTTAGTGAGCAAAGGCCAAGAGCAGCAGACATGTTCACAAGTTCCATCTTCATTTGGTCTCATCAGCTAAATATACATTTCTCTTGCTCCAGTACGGCAAACATCTTTAACATATTCCCTCCAGTACAGCTCTTTTGGGTGTATACCTTTAACTCCCAGTGGGCGTGGCTTGAGCCTTTAAAAAATTAAGTTATCACCTTACAATTCTAACAAATACTCACTAACATAGGTCAAATATCAACACAATTGTGCTTGTCATCATATATGCTTCAAGATAAAATATTCAGATGCCTTGTATGTAGCACGGTTTTATAATTATTAATGCAAATATGAACAAGTAATATTTGACGCCTAGAGGAGCAGTAGGAGGTAACTGCAGCTACACCTGGAGGCATTACTCAGATGTAATGAGTTAAGGTCTTAACACAAGAAATATGAGTCTGGAAATTGCACCATACATGTAGAATATAATAACAAGCAATACCCTGTACAAGTGCTGAAAGTCAACAATTGCTCTAAGATGCCCTTTGTCTATGGTGAAAACTTGGAAAAAAATCCAAATTGCACATGGAATAAAAAAATAATAGAAAGAATGATAGGAAATCCATGCAAATCCTCTTGAAATAATTTAGGCCATTCACCTTAAAGCAACTCCATCTGTTACCAAAAGGTCACAATCTACAATCGATAATGTACACATTCCAGCATGCATTCTTTCTTCATACTGAATCATTATTTAGGCACAGCTGTATAATGAATCAGTACTGGAAGAGCTTTCAAGTCATAAAGTAAATGCCTAATGCAAATTGTAATTTTGGAATTTATCAAGACATGATGAAACATCATCTAAAAGTAATCTGCTTTGTGACAATTCCATACTGGACTCAGCAGAAAAAAACCGAATGGGTGAACATGCAATGCCCCCACAGTCATCTTATGATAGTGATCAAAACTTAATGCTATCTGATATTTTTGGTCATAGGAAGTGAAAAAAGGGAAGAAGAATTTACAAAAAATAATACACATCACAAAGTACCACATCCAAGATTTGATCGAAAAATAACAGTGCAAGATGAAGGGAAAAACACTGCAGCTCATATGTATATAATGTAGTCTTGACAAGTATGATTTGAATCAAAATATGGCATTTAAAATATTACATTTTTTTAAAAGCAGCAGTGTTTTTTGCAGGGGCATTTAATCATATGGGACACTGTCATAAAATAATTGTGCATCTAATTCCATATAGGATTAATTTCTTAAGTGCAAGAAGTCATGCTTTGCACATAAGTGGTAACTAATATAATAAATCTGGAAAACAGCTTGTCACACAATTGTTCATCAGATAATTTCCATTTGACATCCTGTTCATTTGCCCTTTTGGTGATCATGGACTAAAGTAAGCACACAGTACAATTTACATCACAATGAATCAACCCACTTAAATGTATTAAACAACAGATTTATCCCTTCATGTTAATACATTAATCTACATTGTAAAGATGAAGTTTTGTCTATCAAATCTGGCATAGTTTTGCAGCTAATCCTGTTCAGCTGCACTTTCCTGCCTTTGTTTCTTTTTATCTTTATCAGCCTGTTCCAGAAACTTCTGAATCCTTCTGCTGGTCTGAATCTCACCACTTTATTTTTTCAAATATTTTTTATTTTTCTTCTTCTCTTGTATTATATGCATGTTACAAGATCCAGTCATTATGCAAGATACAGTACAATCATTATTTTTAATACAAATTCAGACATAGTTTGTATCAAGAGAATTTTCATTGCTACACACTGATAACATTGTATATACACTATGCACAAAATGTTGCTACAGTCAATTTCTAATTAGCATTGTGTCACAGTTAACATACTGTTTCAATATGGATGCACATATAAAACAGAGGTGGCACAAAGCTTATGAGGGTGAGTGCTTTTTTGTCCTTTTTCATTTAACAATCACAACAACTTGCCATTCCTCATTCAACTGATCTTTCAAAGTTTGATCCAGAAGAAGACTCCAATATTTTAGGAAATAGGAATTCTTACTTTGATGTGAACCAACATCATTTTATAACTTCAATTTACTCCGTTTTACAGTCATATAATAACTGTTACATAGTGATGGGAGGGGACTGGAACTCATACCAAGATTCTAAACTTGATAAGCTGGGGGCTTCTACAGCTTTTAATAAGCAGGCAATGGTAGCGTTGAAAGAACTGAGAACTGATTTCAAACTGTATGACCCTTTTAAACACACACATACAAGCAAAGGCAGAGAACTTTACCTTTTACTCTAGCTGCCATAAAATGTGGTCGAGAATTGACTTTTTTCTAATTTCAGAAGTATTCATTTCACTTGACCCTAGGGTTTCTAATCAAGCTAGACAGCTCTCTGACCATTCTAAGATAACTTTAACTTTAAATACCAATATTTTGAAAATTAAAAGTCACCGTGGATATAATTGGTCCTTAAACCCATACCTATTGACCAAAGAGGATATATTACAGGAAGTCAAGGAAATACTTAAACAATTATTATATAATATTCCTCGTAATAAACATCCAATAGATATAGAATGGGCCACAACTAAAACTTTGTTAAGAGGATTATTTATTCAGAAAGCCACATATTACAAAAAATTACAAAATAAAGAACAACTGGATTTGGAAACCAAAATACAACTACTGGACCAGGAGTTGATGAAGAACTATAATGAACAGACAGAAACTGAGTTGTTAAGATGTCAGAAAGAGCTGTTTCTTTTGCATAATAGAAAATTGACACTGTATGAACAAAGAAGTTTAGTTAAATATGCAAATCATATTCAAACTCCTCGAAAGCTTTAGCCCATATTATTAATCAGACGAAATCGACACGATTAATTACTGAAATAAATCATAACAATACTTTATATACTGACAAGTCAGATATCATGAAGATTTTGAATTAATTTTTAATCAGATGTATGGTGAGCAGCAAATACACGTTCAAGATAAAGATAGAAAAGATTTCTTACAGAAAATTAATTTTCCCAATATTGACAAAAACTCTCATGGAGAATTAATTGCACCGATTACAGTCGAGGAAGTCTTGTAGGCAATTAAGAAATTGAAGCCCCATAAAGCCCCAGGGCCAGATGGGATGACCTCTGAATTCTACAAATCTTTTAGTGTGATTCTGAGCACTATACTTTCACAGACTTTTAATTATATCATTTTGAATGGCAGCAATGATCCCCACTTTAATGCCTCAAGGACAATCCTGATATTGAAGGAGAATAGTGATCCCAAAAATCCAGACAATTACAGGCCTATATCACTGTTGAATATTGATATGAAAATCATGACATCTATTCTAGCTAGTAGACTGAAAAAAATAATAAATTCAATAATATCAGAGGAACAGGCAGGGTTTATAGATGGGAGACAGACTACGGACAATACATTAACTCTTCATACATTAATATCTTATGCGAAGTATAAAAATAAGAACATATATGCTTTAATAATTGATGCTCAGAAAGCATTCGACAGAGTTAATTTGGCATATTTATTTGATATATTATCATATTTCAATATACCTCAGGTCTTTATTTCAATGTTAAGGAAGTTATATAATAATGCATACACTAATTTATCTATAAATCATGAATGCTCCAAAAGGATCCAAATCAAAAATGGAACTCGACAGGGATGCCCATTATCTCCCATACTGTTTAATCTGTATTTGGAGCCTTTATTTCTTCACATGAAGCAAAATGTTTTTTATAACTTTCCTGTACTTCTTGGGATAAAGGTTAGGATGGCCGCTTTTGCAGACGATCTAAATATATACTGTACCACACCGGTTTCAGATACGGAAAAAATACTAACAGCAATACAAAACTTTGAGAGAATTTCTAATTACAAACTAAATTTAAAAAAAAACAAAATATTCCCTTTAAAGACACCTACACCTTTTTCAATGCTACCATTGATAGGACAAGTAAGGACAGAAGAAAGGATAAAATATTTGGGGATTGAATTCTCAACTGAAAATAGAGAGTTCTTTAATAATAATATTAAGGCAACTGGAGACCGAATAACATTGGATCTGAAAAGATGGAGTAAGTTGAAGTTACCGATGATGGCAAGAGCAGCAATAATAAAAATGAATGTTCTCCCCAGAATGCTTTATATTTTTAGAGCAGCACAACTCAAAATCACAAAAACATTTTTTAAGCAGTTTCAGATAGGATTGGGGAAATTTCTGTGGGAACCCAGAAAAACGAGAATATCATATGAGAAACTGATGGCTCCTAAAACTAGGGGGGGGGTTGGATTTACTGGATTTTGAGATGTATTATATAGTGATTCAGGCCAATAGGATTTTAAGGGTGTCTTACTTGGACAGTAATAGTAGAAAATGGATACCCAAATGGGTGCTTCTAACTTGTAAACATATAAAAGTAGCGGGAATTAACGTTAAAGCTGTACCATTTTTAAATAATCGAACACTGAGCAAATATGATTTAGTGGAGCACATTAAGATATGGGCAATGGCAATTCAAACTCTGTTTGCCTCTTTAAACTTATTAAAATATATGATGATGTTTCAACCATTTCATGGGAATCCTAACATGACTATTGGTAGTCAATTGATAGATTTAAAGAAATTTCCTCTTATTAAGGATTTAACTGTGATTGATTTATACCCCTTCTTAGGAGTAGCGGTACATGATATCTTAAAAGAGATGAATCTTCCCATTTCTTATTTAATTATAATGAGGCAGATTAAAGATCTTGCCATAAATTATTTTAATAGCTCCGAAATCAAAGAAGAGGAACTAGTTATTTCTCGCAATCTGTGGGAAGCATTGCAACAAGATAGAAAATACATATCCTCAGCGTATAAAATGATAAAAGAGAGGAAATATAATAATCATATTTTTTTATCGAAATACTGGAAAGAGAAATTGGCATCCCTAGATGATAGTAAAATAGCAGAGGCGTTTAACTTAACATTGAAATTAGTATCCCTTCAAAAACTGGTCTTTACTCAACTGATGATATTTAACAATGCGTATTATACCCATCTCACTCTTCACAAATTTGATTAAAAAAAATCACCTAAATGTCCACAGTGTTTAGATCAGACAGCGGACCTGCTACACATGTTCTGGAGTTGCAAGTGCATTTATAAATTGTGGAACTCATTAAAATTGCAGTTACAAAAAAATGGGTTACCAAAACTCAACACTCACCTGGGAATTTTTGATTCTACACATCCCACCGGAGAATTTAGACAAATCAAAGAGGATCGTAATTATGAATATCAGTTTATTAATGAAATTATATATAGCCACAAATTGGTTGAACCCAGCACAGACATCATGGCAAAAAGTCAGGCTGTTAGCGATCAAGCATATTTTAGTGCATAAATTATTAATTAGTAACAACAAGAAAAGTATAAATAGTATAAAAATTTGGGAGCAAATCTTTAACATTATATTGGCTTAGAGGTTCCTATCCACTTTCTTTTAGGACATACAATAAGTGAACAAACACAATCTTAGATTGGATAGAAGATGTAGAAACAATACAGATTGTTGGCTTGAGTTTGTTTTTAATTTTCTCTGATAGATGTTTTCGTTTTTATTTTTTTTTTGTTTTCCTTTACGTGATTAATACGATATCTATTGTTAATGTATGATGTGGATATGTGAAATGGAACTAAACATTGGAAGCAATTTTGTACATAATGTAAATAGTGTGCGAATTGTATTATGGTTTTGAAAAACAATAAAAATGATTATCGAAAAAAAAAAAGGAATTCTTACTTTGGTTATTCATTATATACTTATGTGGTGATATATACTTTATCACTATACTTCTGAAACCCTCCCATGATAGTTTGATTCAAGCTAGCCAGTTCCGGGTAATATACAATTTCACTAGAGAGAAGAAAGTAATTAGAATGTGTAGATTAAACTTGGGTGATATTTGAGAGGTAATATGCAAAACTGCAAATTTCCATGATAATGTAGATTTTTGATCTCCCATCTTCTCTAGTCTAACTCTCAAAGAGCATCATAATTTATTTTAGTAAGATCCATAATGTAATACATGTATTTAAGTCTTTTTATTAGCTTCAAAATCACTGAATAGTAAAGTACACAGTTCTCTGATTTGCTTTAGCATTATGATGTATCCTTTTGGAAGGTCGAAAACATTCCTTATGTCTTCTAAAGACTTTTCCTGTGTCTGTAAATATCCCAAACTTTGCATTCCTTAATGAGCATATACTTGTTCAGATTTATCATTTCTTTATGTAACCTGAGATTTGGGTTCAGATGTAATGGCTGCAAGAGGATGTAAGTTGTTGTTGTGTCTTTCGGCTTTTCCCGGTTAGGGGTCACCACAGCGGAACTCTGGTCCGCTAATGATTGGCAGTAGATTTTTTTACGTGCCGAATTGCCAGCCATGATGCACAACCTTCAATGAAGGTACACCCATTCATGCATGTCTCCACACAGAAGACGCTCTAGCTGAGAATCGAACAGGACAACGTCTTGCTGCGAGGCGACAACGCTATCACAGCACTGTAAGAGGATGTAAGTACTTGTTATATTTAAAACTTTCAGCAATTTCCGAAACCCTATTATTCTATGTTTTAAGGAGAAGTGAAAATTGCTATCCTTTAAACCTTCCTGATTTAAGAAAGGAAGGGCTTTGAGATTAATTGTACTGTTTTTGATATAGTTATGCCATAGTTTGATCCATAGTGGATACCATTCTTTACTCTTGGGATTATAATCAGTGATTTGTATAATCCTGTCTGCTCATATTATGTCATAATATAGATTAAAATCAGGTAATCCCAATCCACCCTCTCTTTTGGATGCACTAACTTCTGGTAACTAATTCTGATCAATTTAGGTTACCAGATAAGATAAATTTAGCTAAAGCTACATTCAATTGCTTAAAATAAGTTTTCTGGACTATTAGTTTGTTGCATTTAGCTGAAATAGTAGCCTTTGAAGGATATACATTTTTTTATAATTGATGCTTTTGAAGGGAAAGTTAGCTTCATTTTTCCCCATCTCTGGATATCCTGATCAATGTCTGACCAAACATTTAGTAATTTATTCTGCATGAATAGTTTCATGCTATGTTCAAAGGTGATATCTAAACATTTCAGGGTATATTTTAACTTTATTCCTGAATCTGGAAAACAAGAGTTAGTGTGGCTTATTGGATTGATAGGAAAAAAATAAGTACTTTATAGTATTCATTTTGTAGTTTGAGACTTTTGAAAAGCTATTGATTGAGTCAAGAATTTTGCCTGTGTCTGTGTTAGGGAGTGAGAAGTATAGATTTAAATCATCACCAAAGTCTGTTTGTACAATTTTGTTCTTAAAAATTTCTGGGATATGATGGTATGTTTTTTTGAGTTATAAGTAAAAATAGAGGTTCTATACAAAAGTTAAAAAGGTAGGGAGATAATGGTCATCCTTGTCTGGTCTCATTTAAAATTTTTATTGGATTTGAATTTGTCTTATGTGTAGAATTGTGTGAGTGCTCTCATATAACAGTTTTATTATTTTTGTAAATTATTGTGGTATATGAAAGTGCAGTAATACAGAGAATAAAAAGTTTAAGTTTACTCTATCATAAGCTTTACAAGCATCTAAAGCAAGGACATAGGGTTTGTATACTGCTTAGATAATAAGATCATTGTATCTAAAGTTAATCTGTTGTCACATGTCTGTCTGCCATTCATAAATCCTGATTGTCCAGGTGATATTATGTTAGGTAATTTTTGAAATCTGTTTGCAAGTATTGCAGTTAAAATTTTGATGGCTAGATTTATGAGAGAAATTGGTCTATGGTTTCCAGAATTTTGAAGATCAGACTTGCCTTTATGTATAAAAATTGTATTTGAGTTATTTAAATGTAAATCTGTAATGCCATACTCTCTTATGTAATTGTAGATTTTAATAAGAGTTTTGATATGTTTTGCCCAAAGGATTTATAGAACTCTGTTGTATAGCCATCTTGTCCAGGAGTATTACTCGTTTTCAGACTATTTATTGCTGAAAGGATTTCTTATTGTGTGAAGGGAGCTCTAAGTGAGTCCTTTTGAGCTTGACTAATCTTTATAAAGATAGATTCCCTTCTTCATAGGTTTCAAGGCTTTGTTTTAGCCGTACAAGTCTCCCAGATTGTGCGATAAAGATGCTGCTTGTTGGCAAAACTCATTGCTCTACCTTGACATGTCAACTATCAATTTTTAATTTAATGTAAGCTGATTAATAACTGTGTGACCCTTTACTCAGTCACTAAACATCACCGGGAAGATAGCTTATTCCCACTCCCACCAGTTTTATCTGCTCAGCCCCTGACTACTTTTCCCAAAGCAGACCTGATACCTTTTACTGTAGTGATTAATGTTAATAAATGTAACTCCCCTCTTCACCTAACTGTAGCTATCAGCTGATCCCCTTGTTCTGTTATGGCAGTGTATTTCGTTTTTACTATTAGCTTCCAAATACACTGTTACTGTCCCATTGATTTACTACTTATGGTTTTGGTGACTCACCACAGTATAATATACTGCATTTGCTGTTGTTAGCAATTGCTATTTATCAAACAAGTAAATGCTAAGCAGTATAGTTACAATCTGTTCACGCTAGTTCAACAGCTTACTCTTAGTTTCTTGAAGACTCCCTTAAACAAAGACTATGTGTAACCCACTCCTTTCTCTCTCACTCAGCTCTAGCTCACTCCACTCTCCTACCCTACTCTCAATTCCTACCCACCCCTACGTATCCTGAATATAACCTCCATGCATCTTGTGCCCACCCACTAATTATCCAGTCAACCTCCACCTACTCACCTCTCCCACATACTTTTCCTTCCTCTCACACCTTACATCACTCCCCACTCTTTAACCTCATGTTATCCCTGCTCTACACATTTACAACACTCTATTGTCCATCTGCCTTCAATACCAATCAACCCCTCACCCAAACCCCCCCCAACCATGATCCTAAATGTAATGGTAACTTCCCTGCTACTTCTGCTCACTTCCCTTACATCTTATCATACCAACCTCTACTATCTAAAACCAACAGCTACCTTATCATACTTAAATAACAGCCAGTTTACCTCTACATCATTTACTCTCTCTCCCTCACTACACAACACCTCATTTACTCACCTAATTAAATATAGAATATTCCTATTATCCCTCTCTCTCTTTACTAGACTTAAACCTAAACATCTTACTCAGAAGTTCTTTGCTCTCAAACCCAACCCATCAGTTACCATCCTCTTGCTAGCAGGTGACATCCACCCTAACCCAGGGCCATCTATATCACACCCAGTTTCTGCTCAAACAATTCACCCCCAGCCTTACTGCTACTCACACCCACATTGCATCCCCATCTTCCAGTATCCCTATCCCCCATTCTCCCAAGATCTTATCTATTCCAGTCATCAATGTACAAAGCCTGTTGAATAAAGTGATTGACCTTCATGCTTGGATCACAAATTATTCCCCTGACTTACTAGCACTATCTGTAAACTGGCTTAAACTTCACATCCCTAACTCAGATATTCTACCCCATGGCTATAACATCTTCTGTCTAGATAAAACAACAGAAAAAGGCGGAGGTGTGGAAGTCCTATACTCTGACCACCTGACCCTATATCTCCTATCTGTTACTACACCTAACTTACACCCTGCAGAAATTCTAATCCTAAACTGCCACCTCAATTTTTATCCCACCTGGTAAGAACATCCCTATCATTAAAAACATACTTTCCTGGGTGTCTCAAAACATAGTCTATGAAACTATCCTGCAAGGAGATGTAAACATTGACTGGAATACCCTTGGTACCATCTCACCCTGCCCAAAGCATCAATTTGTTTGGCTTTGCTCAGCTAATTACTACCCCTAAAAGACTAAACAAAAACTCCAATAACAGCACAACACTCAACTGGATCCTGTGTAGTAACTCCCGCTCTACCACAACCCTAGAACACTTCCAGATGCCCTGGGTGATCATGTACCCATTAGTATACAAAGATATATTCCCCAGCTCAACAAATCACATCTACACAAACTCTGTCATAATCTCACTGACTTCAACCCACTATTCTCAATGATAGACTCTCTTCTATTAACTGGTCTAACCTATACACAATTCCTTTCAATGATGCTGTACTCAAATTCAATTGCATCTTTTTTGGAATACTCGACTCACTAGCACCCCCTTGCAAAATAAGAATAAAATCAAACTATGCCCTTTGGCTAAGTAAAGAAACTCCTACACTAATGCACAAAAGAGATTCCACCTGGAAAACATGGCAAAAAAGCAAATCCTTCACTCGCCACCAATTATTTAAGGAACTAAGAAACCACACCATATGTAATAATAAAAAAAATTCTACCTCAAGGCACAAACCACTCATCAATCCAACCCCCAAAAATTCTTGAAAATTTTCAACTCAGCCCTTCACCATGGTAAACCTCAAGCTCTCAACCCTTACCCTAACCTTTTAGACTAAGACACTGCCTCCTTCTTTAACCCGTTTTTATTGACAACATTAGCAACCTGACAAATGCCAACCACAACCCCTCCAAAAAACATCACCTCAAACCACAGATAATGAAACACATTTCTCTCTCAACCCTATCTGTATCTCCTATATAAAGTCTCTCCTTCTAAAACTTAAACCTTGCTCTCTCTCTCTGGTGACAATCTCCCCCTCCCACTTTCTCAAACTAGCAGCTAACACTATTGCCTATCCAGTCTCAATACCTATTAATAGATCTATTAAAGAAGCTACTGTACCCAAAATTTGGACGTCTTTCTATGTGATCCTCCTTCACAAAGGTGGCAACTCCAATGACCCCTCAAATTATAGACCCATTGCTATACATTCTCCACTGTCCAAAATTCTTGAAAAATGCATACATAACCAGATACTGAAATTCCTCATCCAAAATAACCTCCTGACTCCTACCCAACATGGGTTTCAACCAAACCACAGTACCTCTACAGCCCTTCTGTACTTCACTTACATGATTGCTGAAGCTAGGGATAACAACAAACTGGTCTCATGTCTGTTCATAGACCTTTCTAAAGCATTTGACATGGTATCACACTCCAAACTACTTAACAAACTGGCTAACTTAAATCTTTCCATCTCAACTAGTTCAACTCTCTCATGGTTCTCCAACTATCTCACAGACTACAATCAGTTAAATGGCAGCCTTTTTGTTCTATGTTTCTTTCCATACACAATGGCATGCCCCTGGGCTCTTTGACAGGACCCCTTCTTTTTAACATCTTTACCAATGACCTCCATTCTTCCACTACCCTCTCTACCCTCATACAATATGCAGATGACGCTACTCTGATTATATTGTCTAACTCAATCTCAAAACTACAGACACATGCACAATGATCTTTCCTTTCATTTGAAAGCTGGCTAAATGAAAATCAGCTTATTCTGTACCCTAAAAAACAAAACTCCTTCTCTTTCTCCCCAAGACCAGTGATCACCCTAAGCTCTCCTTCTCTATCCCAGGATGCAAAAAACTCCCTTACCAGCCTCAGTAAGAAGCTGAGAGCCCTCATAAAATCTTCCAAAGATAGTTACGAAAATAAAATTGGCAAAGATTCCAAAGACAACCACAAGGCATTTTATAGCTATGTCAAGAATCTAAATGGCAATGCTCAGATCTGCTCTGAGCTACACAAGAATGGCATTAAATTTACAGATCCCAAGGATATTGCCAATATCCTGGCAGATCGATTCAGTGCAAACTTCACCCCCCTCTCACCCCTAAAGGGCCCATCTCAATACCGAAAGATTGCCAAATTCTGGTAATAACGGCCACACAGGTAAAAAATGCACTCTCCAAAGCTAAGAATACAGCATCCATGGGACCAGACGACATCCCAGGCTCTGTACTACATGAACTACAAAATGAACTGGCACCTCACCTAAGTGTCATGTTTAATCATAGCCTCACCTCAGGCTTCGTGCCCACTGAGTGGCGCACAGCTACAGTTATCCCACTCCACAAGAAGGGATCCATCTTGGATCCCAGGAACTACCGCCCCATCAGTCTGATGTACCTGATCTGCAAGGATATGGAATGTATTATCATGGAACTTATAAACAAAGACAGTGACAACCTTCAAACACTGGACCCCACACAGTTTGGGTTCATGAAGGGCTGATCTTGTCTCCTGAACCTGATTGACTTCTTTGAATCAGTCTCCAGAGCCATGGACAAGGGTAAGGTGGTCCACACAGCCTATCTGGACCTTGCTAAGGTCTTCGACACCATCCCTCACTCTGGAATCATAGATAAACTTACTAAGCTGGGCATTAATCCCTATGTCACTCGGGTTGCCAACTGGCTTACTGACAGAACCCACACTGTAAAAGCAGCCAACTCCAAATCCAGCTCCAGACAAGTGACAAGTGGAGTACCTCAGGGTTCAGTCCTGGGACCACTCTTGTTTGGCATATACATCTCTGAAGTACAGGCTAACACTAAAGGACTCTGGCTAACAAAGTTCGCAAATGACTTAAAACTGGGAGCCATTACTGAATCCCCAAATGATGTGGATATTCTACAAAAGGGCCTTACAGAAACAGATGCTTGGTGCCAGAGCCATGGGCTCAAGCTCAATGTCAAGAAATGTATAGTTATCCCCTTTGGGAAAAAACATGTACCCATGAATTACCACATAGGTGGCAGTACACTAAACACCGAAAGTGTGATAAGAGACTAAGGGGACACAGGTGGACAGTGGTCTCACCTTTGATAACCACATCACCACAACAGTCAGGAAATCCTTCTATGTGGCACACCTCATCACTAAGGGTTTTTCATCCAGAAAAAGGAGGTCATTGTCCCACTGTACTTATCCATCATTAAACCCATTATGGAATACAACACCGTGTTTGGTATATACCTCTCAAGACATCTGCAACAACTGGGAAGGCCACAGAAATACCTCACTGAAAGAATCACAGGCCTAAAGCAGATGCCCTATGCTGACCATCTAAAAAAACTCCACCTATATTCCGTCGCATATCGTCTACTCAGAGGCAATCTCTGCTTAACATACAAGGCCATGTCAAACCAGAGCTGTTGGACACGCTACACTTAAAGAAATCCCAATCCCTCAGAGACACATGCTCCAGGGATCAGAACCTTATCATCACAATGAACAAAACATGCTGGAGGGATAGGTTCCTGACCCAGAGACTCTTCAGACTCTGGAACAGACTGCCCATACATGTCAAGCAGAGCACCTCTTCGGACCTCTTCAAAAGGAACCTTGATGATTGGATGGGAGATAGGAAATTCACCCCAGGGATCATGTCAGTCACCCTGCTAGACAGAGGTCCAGGGAAGTAAATACTGTGGGAAGAAATATCCAGGGAATTGTTATGGCTAGGCTTGTATAGGCCCTCGGGCTGATAGTCTAGTACTAACCTATGAACTTATGAACCTATGAACCATCTCATCACTAAATAAAACTGTCATTAACATTGAAACTCACACAAAATTACTAGGAATGACAATTGATAACCAGCTATAATTTGATTTACACATCCAGCAATTGACTAAGAAAATTAATAAAAAAATTGGTCTTCTATATCATAATGAAAGGTTTCTTTCCTCTAATTCCAGACTCTCCCTGGCCCAAGCCTATCTATACCCTAGTCTACCTTATGGAGCCCCAGTTCTTACCAACCTTTAATCCTGCCTGCTCTCCAAACTTGAACAGACTTACAGTAAAATTGCAACATTTCCAGCTAACTTACCTAATTCTACCCACCATTGCCTTGCTCTCAATGAGCTACACTGGCTTGAACTTCCTCATTATTTCAAATTATGTCAACTCCATATTACCCACTTCCTTCTCAATAAACCCATTGCTTGTCCCTCTCTCTGTAGTCTAGTCACTTACTATACCCCTTCCCATCCCTTACGCAGTACTGAAAAATTCCTTCTTCAAACTTATAGGTCCAAAATGATCACTGGCAATTTTTTATATAAATCCTCCATAACAAAACTCTGGAGCAACCTCCCTGCCAATTTGTGTAGCATTACACAAATTAACAGCTTCAAAAAAGAACTAAAACACTTTCTCCCAAAAACGTGGTTATGTCTCTGCCGGGATCCTACCTAGTCCTGAGTCTATCATTTGTTGCTCCCACTTTTAAGCTGTAAGTTTTCTTTCTCTGCCCTACTTAGGAAATGCTGTTGAACTATGCAATCTGTATGACCGTATCATGCTTATTACTACTTGTATTATTATGGCTCATTTTCCCCATCTCATACAGTTATCATTAGAATTACTTGATTATTATTAGGTTATGTTTTTTCTTTACTTTTTTCATACTTATACAAAATTGTGCAATCTTTCAATATATGTATACTGTGAAATTATCTTTGTTACTTTTGTGAAACCTCTTCTGTAAAATTGTAATTATTTTTCTTGGAGTTTTTCTCCTCAGGTCACCACTGAAAATGGGCCTGTGCCCAGATGAACCAACCCAGTTAACTAATGTGAAATAAATAAATAAATATATAAATTCCTTAAGAAGAGCTCCCTGTCTACATCACTAGTTTTTAGTTTTTGTGGGCCATACAAATGTGAGTGTAAATCTTCAAAATTCTATTAATTTATTGATTAGTATTATATGTATTCCACTGGAATTCAATTTCTGTTATCATGGGGGTCATGTTGTGTACATTGATTAACCTCGCCAATAATTTTGATGGAGTTTGTGCCCAATCTGAATACTTTGCTAGTGTTTTCATTGCTGAGAAGGAGAATTGTTCTGCATGCATGATATGTAAGTCTTTTTGTAAGTTATTCATTTGTTCTTCTAGTAATGAGTTTGGGTTTTTTTTTGGTTGATTCTTCTATTTCGTTTATTTTATCTGTAATTCTGGTCCCATTTTTTTTTAACTATTTTTATATTATGATGCTTTCTTTATTAAAATTCTCCTGATTTTAGCTTTTCTTGCTGCCCATTGTATATTGTAGGGAATATCAGTTAGTGTTAGGTCATGCTCAAGTTCCTTTAATATATTATTAATTTCCTGAATTATATCTTTTTTTGTAGGAAGTTCAGGTTTAGGGACCAGGTTCTACCCCTCTTTTATAGATTAAGATCACTAGACCAACTTATTTTAATTGTAATCTTTGAGTGGTCTGAAAAAAAGCCTAGGTTCTGTGCAGTATTTTATTTATGCCTTAAAGAAAATATCAGATATCAGAAAGAAGTCAAGTCTGAACCACAGTTTATAGGACTAAGATTAATATGTGAATTTTGCTCCTGATGGATTTTGTTCCAGTAGCAATACCGGTTAAATAGGTTAAAGTCTGTTATTAGGTTATTTATCTCTAAAGAGGCCTGGTTGTTATAAGTTTTGCTTCTGCTTGTTCTGTCTGTTATGGGATTAATTATAGCATTCCAGTCACCTCGTATAATATAGTAATATTTTGGAAATCTAGTTAGAATGTTATAAATTTCCATGATAAAGTCATGTTGTTATGCACATGGACTATACAGACTCAAGAAAAGTAGTGGTTTCTGTAAACTATAACTTTTAATTGAAAAATACACCATCTTCCACTCATATCTGAGTCCTGATATATAATTGTCTTTTTAAATAAATTTTTAATTAAAATAGTCATCCATTGCTATTTGTTTCACTACCTGACGCTATTATTGTTTTTATCCATTTTTTGCTCATGCCTCCAATCATCCTTTAACATATGAGTCTCTTGTATAAATATAACATTAGCTTCTGATTTAAATGGTTAATACATAAAAATTCCTTATCCCTTTCACATCCCATAAGTCAATTATCCACATCTCATTTTTCTTATTATTTTCTTCTTAATACTAATTTGCTTAGGTATCTTCCCCTTATATTCACATGAATAACATTTTTTAGTGTGAGCAAATATGTCTCTATTCATGTAGCACTCTTCCAGCTTTAACCCTGTGCCTACCCACAAAACTACCTAGTCCAGAAGAGAATGACACTTTACAACTAAGAGGTATGTTCTTTTGCAAGTTAGAGTTAGGTATTTCTTCATACCTCTAAATAATAATTTTACAAAACCTTTATACTACCAAAAATAAAAGTTAGGTACACTAACCCTGGGATTCAGCAAACTTCAGTGCAAGAATAACTTATTCTTGCATGGAAGGGACCATTCTCATGCAGCATGGCAGTGCACCATGCATATTCATAAAGGCATACTGCCGTGCTATAATACGGACACGGTTCTGTGTACGAGTGCAGGGGGTGTGTCTGAGAGCAGTGTTCTCACAATACACATACCCCTTGTACACCAGAATTGCTATACAGCAATTTAAATAGAGCAAGATTGCTCGTTACACCTCTCAACCCTTCAGAGTAAGAAATCTGGACAAAGCCATGAGGGACAATTGCCACTACAAACTTAGAAAGTTGATAGAATAACAGGTTTAGCATTAGCATGACTTTTCTGAAGGATATGAAGTATATAATGCACACCTCACAACCCATTAGAGTAAGAAATATGGACAAAGCCATAAGGGACAATTGCCATTACAAACTTAGAAAGTTGATAGAATAACAGGTTTAGCATTAGCATGGATATACTGAAGGGTACGAAGTAAAAAAATGCAACAAATATTTTTTTTCCACATCTGCAATAACGTTTAAGCATAGCTGCATGAGTGTGCCTGGTGCTAAGCTATGTTTAGCCCAGCTGAAACGGCAAGATAAGTGAAATAGCAATAAACATCCAACAGAAGCAATAGTGCAGTGGTTCGAGTGTATGCTTTGCATTTAGTTATTCACAGTTCAAGCCTTAACAAAGCCATTTCTATTTTGTATGTGAAATCATTACAATTTTAAATTATTTGTATAATTATATAGGAAATAACTTATATTTCGCAACCATAGTGCCCCATACAGTATAGTCACACAAGAATAAATGTAATGAAAGCACATTGGGGGATATCAGGGAAGGTAAACAAATTTATAATATGTAATGAATGATGAATCAATCCCATACAGGTGGCAGTCCAATGCAATAAAGCATAAGCAATGCTAAGCATTGCACAGCTTTGCTGACTGGGTGTAAGCATTGTGTAAATATGAATGCAAAGCAATGGGTAGCCCAGCTAAGTGGATTTGCCCATTGCTAAAAAGTGTTGTACCTGCCCGTTTAAGCACTGCCAACCTTAGCTAAGCAGGGTTGCCTTTAGCTTATCTTAGCTCAACATATTCAAAACCATCCAATCATGGCAAATGGTGGGAAATTGTCCGTATTTAAACCTTGCAGGCGTGAATGCAGCTCATAATTGGTTGTAGCTCCCCACTGTAGGCACTATGGCAGGTGTTGGCGAGGGCATGCACTTTCGGGTGCAGAGCTGGGGCATATGGGAGTCCAAGCTCATGGTGGGACTCCTTGCAAAAAAACATGACATGAGACTGCTGCAGGACCAGTACGAGGGCCCCTAATACAAAGGGGAACGTCTCGCCCATGATCTCACCAGTGCCACTGGTATCCCTTGGACTGCTGAGCAGGTCTGGCACCACTATGTTGACTTGAAGTGGAGGAAGAGGGAGCTCTTGCAACAGTGGGTCCAAGAAGTAAGACAGAGAGGTGATGTTCTAGCAGTGTGTAAGTATTCATAGCAATAACTGTTTACCAAAGTCAAGCCTGTGTATGTGATGGATAGGTATGCATAAATGTTTCTCTATTTTCATTACAGCTCCAGCTGAGTGGGTTGCAAACCAGCAAGGCCAGTAGGTTGCAAAAGCTGCGTTGTGAGGCTGGTGAGTAACAATCTAGCTTGTACTATACATACCAAATAAATATAAAGGAGTAGAATGTCACTTGGCATTATTAAAACTGGGTATGGTTTAGACTGAATAAAGCAGACAATATTACAGTAATAGTCTCATATAAGTCATATATTAATAAAATGTAATTGCCTGTGAATAAAAATCTAAACCCTGGACTGGTTGTGCTTACTCTGGTATGGTATGATTTGAAATGTGTACAGGTTATGCATAGCAATATATATCTCTAGAAGCATTAAACAATCAAGTCTCATCTGACAAAGTTAGTGCCTCTATACCACACAAGAATATCTGATATTACAAATGTCATGCAGCAAGATCTGATATCTAAATAGTAATGTTGTGTTAACCACTGTGTTCCAAACTGTGCTATGTGAACAGGTATGTAATGTTGTAAGTACAATGTCAGATTGTACAATAAAGAGAGAATGAGAAAGAAATCATTCAAAGGAGAAATGGCAGTGTCTTATTAGCTCCCTGTGATGAAACACACACTTGTCATGTTTTTAGCAGAAACAGCCACGGTTCAACTCCCGGGAGTGGTAATAAGCTGTATGCATAATTTCAACTAGGATTTTGTGAAAATGTGTAGAAACCTTCAGGTAGTATTAACAACTATTCCTTCCACAGGACTCCCAGATAAGATAAGGTATAAAGTAGCTATAATAAGTCTGTAGTTATACTATGTCCAAAACCATTGGTCCAACCCCAAGGCTGCAAATGACAGCAAGTTAAGTACATACACCAAGTGGTCTCCCCCAAGAAATATTTTAAGGTGTCATGCTGTCACACCTACAGGGTGACCGATAGAAATCAAGGCACAATGTGTCAGTAGCGTGCGAGCGCACATACACACACACACACACACACACACACACACACACACACACACACGCACACACACAATATGGATGCATATATGTAACCCTGACTATGGGAATATGGTTAGAAACAGTCATGTAGTATTAACAAACATCCCCCCACAGGTCTACCAGGTAAGAGAAAGTTAAAAGTAACTATAAGAAGGTTGTAATTATACTGTGTACAAACATACCACTGCCCAATCCAAGGCTATAGTTGTTGTAATAATGCCTGTAGAGTAATGAGTAGAGAAATAATCATTAAAGCTGTTACCACTGCAAGAATCTACATTTGTTAACTGACATCTCTCTGTCTCCCCCACCTTATCTTCACTAATAATGTAAACACATACATGAATGGGTATGTCTTCCACCAAACCTACTGCTGGGATATGTGTCCTGTTGTTCTAAAAATGTTGAAATTTATTACAAAATGTTCCCTGTTCAAATACAATTATTGGTGGCCTGTTGCTATCAATGTAACCTGCATGCTGGTGTAATGCCCACTGTGGTTCCATATGTGCATGTGTTCTGTTCGATATGCAAATGTTCCAAATGTGTTATATTTGGTTATTGGGAATACTCATGCATGCTGTTATAACTAATCCTGGAATGTGTTAACTATTACTAACCAACATATGTTCTAAATCTGTAATACCATAGCACATCAGGGAAGACCGATCCCAGTGGATCCACCTCTCCTGCCTCATCTGGCCATAGTACCAAGCCCAGGCATATCTGGGACCCACCCCAGGACCTCCTTGTCCGCTGGTCATGCACCACCTTTAGGTGGAACTGCCTCAGAGAATGGGGCTCAACTCCCCGCTGGGCACGAGCGCAGACAGGTTCCTGTCACCTAAAGCCAGGTCTGGGATCTGGTGTATAATGAGCTCTGCAAGGATTTTGGAGATCTGCTATGCCAGCTTGGGGGCTGCATGGTGCTTGTAGATGGTCAGCCTGCCCCTCCTGCTCAGCCTCCAGCGCAACCACCTTTGAAGCTGTGAAGTTGCAGTGATGACTGCTAATGGGTGGGGACCTTAGTCCCACTGTATCCTTTTGGGGGCTCGTGGGCTTCCAATTACCAAACAACCCTCCCTGTCCAAGGTGTTTACTTCCCACATGTGTCATATACTGACCGTGTATGCTGTCTTGTCTGTCTTCCTACCCAACTAACCTCCCCGAATATACCTACTATCCTTCTCCAACATCCCACTCTCACCTTACAAAAAAGGGAAATCTGTTCCCAAAAAAAATTCACCCCATACATAGCTGTCCATTTCACACACTTGTCCACTGGATACATGAAATCTGGTCTAATTGGCTTCACAATACATTATCGTGATCCTCACCCCTCTCTCAGGGGTTTGAGTGCACAAATATACCAAATATACATCCAAATTCAATATATATGCACAGCTGTTGCTGTAGAAAAAATGGACAGCTATGGACCTTCCCTACACCCATCCTGACATCCTTAGCTATTTTCCCTATTGTCTTTCCCTCTGCATGCCCCCTTTTTCACCATTTTTCTATCACTCCTTTTTTCTTTTCTTTTAAAGAAATTAACATGGGGGTAAGTGGGAGTAAGCTGTTTTAAGCAGTAGTAAGTGGGATTAAGCCTGTTTATGTGGCGCTAAGCAATGCCTACACAGATAAAGCGCTGTTAAGGCTAACTGTTTGTAAGCATATTTAACCAGAAATTAGCATTACTTACCACTGCGCAAACCCATGCAGACCCACTTACAACTGCTTAAAATTGCCTTAATCACTCTATATCCAATACCCCTTGTTCTGCCCAACAATAAGGAAAATAAAAATACCAGTGGCAAGGTAAAATCACACAGACCGTTTATTGTTAGCGCTTTCGTACAAATATTCCAATGTACTTCTTCAGACAATATTACCCAGTAAAACCATGGTTTAAATAATTAAACCAATTAATTAAATTATTTAAGTTAATTATCACAAGACCATCCAACATAATTAAAGGAATATTTCCCACATTTTACCAAGACTTAAGCATATAAATTTAACATCACTCAGTATGTAATATCTGATGATATCAAATCATTTCATATTGTTCATATATATGCAGTGCTTAACAATAAATATTAAATATTAAACTTGTATAATCTACCACCAATACTAATAAATATTATTTTTAATTTTAAAAGCTTTTATAACAATGACTAGGCATTAAGCTATCTATACATACTTAATCAAATTATTACCTATCCAACGCTTTTAATTTTAGCAAGCATTTAATAGAGCATGCTTCATTTAAACCTGGATAAACATATGCATTTGTCTGTAATTGCCATATCAGTTCATGTTCCTCAAGCTTAAGTTGCCAAGGACCACCTCGGAGATTTTTGTGAATACAATCCACTATAGTGAATTGAAAACTATGTGTTTGAAACTCAATTATGTGCCTAGCCAAGGCATTGGTATTGATGTTCTTGGCAATACTATACATGTGTTCATATATCCGTTGTTTAAACGGGTGCTCAGTTTTGCCTAAATAAAAGGCCAGACAATGCTTACAAGAAGCCAAATAAACTATACCCTGGCTTCCACAAGTAAATCGGCCTTTAATTGTATATTTGGTACCCCTAATCATTACAGATGACCCAGGCTGGACATATTTACAATAATTACAATGTCCACATTTAAACATGCCTTGAGCATGTCTATAATTCATTCTAGAAGCCGCAAATAATGTTTTTAAATTGACGCCCCATTTGAAAGTAGCTGTTGGCCTTGTGCCAAGCAAATTCCTGATAGTGTGGTCCTCTAAAATTAAGTCCCAATTGTTGGTCAAAATATTCCTGAATTCAAATGCCTTCTCTGTATATTGAGTCAAAAAGCTAGTAGTATAACAATGAACACCTATCTCCTGGGTATCTTGGACATTCGGTGATGTATCTGCCTGGATAGAAATTTCCCTATCAGGAATATAGCCTCTTGTCAAAATAGGTCTAAAATGCCCTACTTTCCTCTTGTGTTGTACCTCAGCAATAAAATGACCAATAAGGGAAACTGGATATCTATGATTAATAAACATTGTTTTCAAATTGTTACATTCCCACAAAAAGTCATCCTCACCAGAGGTCATTCTAGAAGCTCTAACCAGTTGACCTTTTACCATAGCTCTGTTTTGGTGGTATGGATGATTACTATGGAAATGTAAAAAAGAATTGCTGTAGGTAGGTTTCCTATAAATTTGTGTTACAAACCTTTTAGCCATAACATCTTTACAAAGATTAATATCTAAAAATGTAATATTGGAACAATTAAATTGAAAAGTGAATTCGAAAAAATTTGTAAAGGATGTCATGATTTCAACTAAGTGGTTTGCATCACATTTATCACCCTTCAGGATAGAAAACATATCATCCTGGTATCTGGTGTGCCATGCAACTTTGTCCTTAAAAATGCAATTTTGAAATAAAAATGTTTTCTCCCAAAAGGCCATGACAGCATTGGCAAAGCTGCCACCACACGGGGAGCCCATGGCTACCCCAGATTTTTGCAGAAAATACTCACTTTTAAACATAAAGAAATTGTTATTTAAAACAATTTCTAATAAGGCAATTATAAGATCTACTTCTACACCTGCTACTTGTTTGAGGAGAAGAAATTCTCTCACCCACTCAATCCCAATATCTTGAGGGATGACAGTATATAAATCTTTAATGTTAACTGTCAAGAAACTAAAAGATGGATCAAATGCCAAAATATCCAAATTTTCTAAAAAGTGCCATGAATCACGACAAATTTGTGATTCTGTTTGTAAAAGTGGTTTAAGTTTAGAATCCACCCACTTCACACAGGCATAAGTAATGGACTTCCGTCCATCTATAATAGGCCTTAGGGGTGGGTCACTTAAATTTTTATGTAGTTTAGGTGTACCTGCCCAGCAACAAAAATAATCAGCCCTTGCAAGTCTTGAACCAAGGACTCTGCATACCATAGTCCCAGCAGTTTATCACTAAGCCAGCTGAGCTGTAGAAATGTCTGTTTTTGCAAACATTTCATGCAGCACAGTCATTCAACAGTAGGGAAACTGAATTTACATATGTATATGTGTGTGTGTATATATATATATATATATATATATATATATATATATATATGTGTGTGTGTGTGTGTGTGTGTGTGTGTGTGTGTAGAAACAGTCAGCTCCAAAATAAGGAAGCTGATCTGGTGGTCCCCTGCCATAAAGAAACTGTACAACAGAAGGAGGGAACCAATATGGAATAAGGCGAAGTCCCAAGACAGGAAATAAAAACTTATCAGCCTCAATGAAAAGTTGAGATCCCTCATCAAATACTACAAAATTAGCTGTGAGGACAGAACTGGAGCACATAGTAAAGACAACCACAAGGCCTCATACAGTTATGTAAAGAATCTCCATGGCAATACCAAGATTTGTCCTGAGCTACTAGACAATGGTACCTCCCAGATTGAGCCAACAAATAATGCCAATATACTGGCTGGCATCTTGAGTGCAAACATTTCCCTCACTCCCCCCCAAAGCACTAAACACAATACCAGTACACCACCAGGCACCCAGTATTACTGCAGCACAGGTTAAAACACCGCTATCCAAGGCCAAGAATACAGTTTCTATGGGACCTGACAATACACCTGGCTGTGTTCTACATTAACTACAGAGCGACCTGGCACCTTACCTGTGTGCCGTGTTCAAACACAGCCTCAACTAAGTCTTTGTCCCTACTGAATTGTGCACTGCTACAGTCACCCCTCTCCAGAAACGAGGTGTGACTACAGACCCTGGGAAATACTCCCTCAACTGCCTGACAAGTCTGTTATACAAAGCTATGGAATGCATCATCATGCACCTAATAAACAGGGATGTGGGGATCTGCCCTGTGTGATCTTGGAGTTAGTATATTTAAGTAGGGGGTGCAGGGGAGCTTGTCCCCCTGCTTGTATGTAGTGTAGGTTTGTGTGCTTGTGTGTGGGGGGAAGGTCTGTGTATGTATATGTGTGTGGTGTATGGTTAGTGTAGGAGTCGCAATTTTGAAATTAGCGGTTTTGGGGTTTCGGGATTTTAAGGTTTCGGCTTTATGATCTAGTGATTCTGAAATTTGATATTTCAGGATTTCAGGATTATAAAGTGAACCTATATATATCTATATATATATATATATATATATATATATATATATTTCACACACACACACACACACACACACACACACACACGCACACACACACACACATATGTGTGTGTGTGTGTGTGTGTGTGTGTGTGTGTGTGTATATATTTATATATATATATATATATATATATATATATATATATATATATATATATATATTTATATATATATATATATATATATATATATATATATATATATATAGGGCTACAGAATCCTGAAAGCCCAAATCCTGAAGTCCAAAATCCTGAGACCAAAATCTTAAAAGTTCAAAATACTGAAAACTCAAAATACTGAAAACACACAGGATGCCAACACTTATTATATTCCAGCACAAGTGCATACGGAAACATATTACCCTTCAAATATATGTAGGGGAAAAGCCCCCCTGCATCCCCACACCCCCTGCTATGTAAATATATCAACTCCAAGCTTGCACTTCACTACACTAAGTGCAATCTCAGAGTTGATATATTTAAGTAGCAGGGGGTGTAGGGGGCTTGCCCCCCTGCTTATACATGGAGAAGAGTAATATGGTTTTCCTTTTATTTGTTTCTACAGTTGAGAGCTATGCCGAGACAGAAATTTGTCAGACTGAAACCCATGCAGAAGTAGCATGTGCAGACAAACCCTGTTAACCTAGCAGTATTCCGAACATATAACAGCAATACTTACATTCTGCCCCTAAGTCTTGAACCTTTCTTACCATTTAGTTGGTTTGTCTCCACAAGTCTTGTTGTAAGAGGTAGTAGCCCACACAACTCCAGGATGTCTTCATCACAAGTAAGGTAAAGGTTCAACCCCACATTGAGTACTCATTTATAGGAGTGTGTTTCCATGACATTGGCTATTGGAAGAACTACACAGTTGCTCTGCATGCAATTAGTAAGTGAGGAACCCCAATATTAGCACAGGCCATCACCTGGTCATGAACATCACATACAAAAGCCATGCTGCCACCTATTTGAACCAGCTCTACCCCTCTAGTGCACAGAGAGATGCACAGAGAGAGAGAGAGTGAGAGAGAGAGAGAGAGAGAAATAAATGAAATGAAACATAAAGTGGAAAAGAGGAGAAAGTAAAAGGTAAATGGAACATGTAAGCAAGTAATTGAATGTAGTACTTGGTCTTTAATAATGGGAAATATGATTTGGAGGAATATGTGTCTCAACAAGACATGCTGTACTAATGTCCTGCTAAACAGCTGCTATGGCCACAGCATCTGGCCCTCTCTACAGTGGAAGATATCACAGACATACCTCTCAACTGTACAGATCTTCACAGAAAGTCCACATTTTACCTTCATGTATTTTTGTCTGTTCCTCCTGAGATCTGTACTATACTGGCAAATAGCTGAGGATGGAAGTCATCAGGTAATGACAAACACTTAAATTTAAGACTCCACATCCTTAATAATATTCACCGTAATGCTAAATTTATCATTCTGTGAACTTCCTATGTTTGTAACAGGGATATTTAAAGTCTGTCCCTATTTCTCCCTCCATCATTTTAGGCATTGTCCAGATGTGATGCTCTGAGAGGTTGCAAGGTGGGATCACAGCTCAGGGGCCTGACTCACCCTGGGAAAGGGCAGCTCGTATATGACAACCGTAGGAGTGTCTGCCAAACAGTTGTGATTGTGCCACTGCTAGGCCAGTTAATGGGATGTTTTCCATATCCATGTTACCTGTGATTATGAGTATGACACATTTGCCTTGTAAAGCTAAGAGACCTATAGAGGGCATGTGCATAGTAAAGTACAGTTGCAGACATGTGTTGAACTGCACGTGATATATTGTATTAATACCATTCAACTGTACAGTGTTCTGCTGGAAAATAAGCACATTTGTGATTGATATCGGTAGTCACATACACATATACCTGTGTTATGTCAGCCAAACCACCGGCAGGTTTGTGAGCAATGACATTGTAACATAATAGCCTACTTATGACTGTTGGACATCTTCCAGGTTATCACAGTGATGTCAAACCCTGCTATGAAATCAACGTACTAATGTATGGTGCAGCTATATTAATACAGTATCAATACTGATGTCCCCTTTGACACTAATTTATGTGTGCCATTGTCCAGACCTACTGCTGTAACAGGTTGTGAAGTATGATTGAGTGGCAAGACTGTAACTACAGTGTGCCATACTAACATACAACAGAAATCTATACCAGGTATCCCCTGAGCACATGTATGTATGCTTATGTTCAGCTGGAAGGCACAAAACTAAATCACATGGGTGTCAAGCATTCAAGTACATAGGTTGTGCATGTTGCACATGTGTGTAATATCAGTGTCAGTGCATACAACAGACAGAAATGTGTACAGCTGCTGGTTATTGCAGTGCCCTGACATGGATATGGGTACTAGAGTAGGAATGATATTCAGCTATTAATCAGAGCAGTGTCCACCTGTGTTATGACCCTCTGTCCATGCCTAGCACTACCAGCTATATCCACACCTATATACAGTAGGTATCATAAGTGTACACACCCTGGTTAGAATGCAAGGTATGTGTGCTGTATGACAATCAGACCACAGAAGATAATTTCATAATGTTTCTCATCTTTATGTGACCCCTAACCTGTACAATTCCATTGAAATGCAATCAAAGGTGTTTCTAGGAAGGTGACCAACTATTGCCAAGTAAAGATGTGCTATGATGTTAGAGTCCAGACCAAGACGGATGAATGCTTTAACCATCTGAAGAGGTGCATACACAACATATCAGTTTAAAGGTGTGCACACTTATTCAACTGGCTTATTGTATTGAGCATTATTTCCATATGTTTTCACATAACCGATTATTATGTTTTCAATTGAATTGTACAGGCTATAGGTCACTCTACAGGTGGGAATTGTTATGAAATGGGTTCTTGTGGTGTCATGTTCCAATTGTACAAATACCAGGCAGTGTATCAGGGGTATGTACCCTTTATATCCACTGTAGCTATATGGATACAGCAATACCTGACTTGTATATCCAGCTTTCACAAAGGTAGAGTAATCCCCTTTGGTGGACAACAGCAATATACAAACCTCATAATAGGTTGCTACATTGGCTCTACAAGGACACATAGGTGCAGGCAACAGCTATGAATAAAGTCCACCTATATATGAGCAAGCATGTATGTTCACAGGTGACTTCCTGTATGGCTGACTATGACTATGAATCGGACATATCCACACCACCAAGGACAATTGCAACCATGTCTCCACATATGTTGTAAGTCTCAGATAAAACAACACAATTCACCCTGTACTGGGATAAAGAACACCTCATACACACATGCCATGGATATAGGCAACCTGCATCACACAGGTTAGGTGGGAACATTGCCACCCTGACACTCCAGTTGTACAGAGAGATATGCACATCAACCACACTCCTCCCCTCAGCAATGGTGAAAATGTACATATTGCTTACTGATGGCAACAACAGGATATCTCCATGGACCATAATAACATCAGTGTCTGCCTTCTACATGAACTCAGGCATGTGCTCAGAGCTCCATCACACACAACAGTCAAACACAGACCTGCCACCATCCACACACCATCTACATGGAAGATGCCCACTGTCAACCCTCTTCACAGGAATGAATGGAGGATAGAGGATTATGCAATCAGGTGTCCAACATGGGGGAAATAAGATAGCCCAGGGACAGGTGTGTAATGCAGGCTGCTATAGCTATGATAGCTTGGAGGGTTTCAGTGTAGCGTGGATTATTTGCAAGTAATATCCACTGTTGATGTGCACTTTGACAACTGTATGAGGTCCTGTGAATTGTTTTCCTGTTTATGTCTTCCAGGTAACATGCAGAGTGCTCACCTACCAGCATTCTCTGTTGAGGAAACAGACATCATCACCCAATATGTAATTGGACATTATGCCCTGTCATTTGGACGGAGAGCAAAAGATGTGCTGGAGAGGACTGCCCTGTAGAACAGTGTGGTCCACAGGGTAAATGATGCTGGCCTGCACAGCAGAACCTATGAGCATGTGCAGCATTGGGCCACCGACCTCAAATGCCATGCCTGTCAATGGGCTGCTGCTGTAGCGAGGGACCGGCTAGCCACAGGTGGGGGCCCAGCCATCCAGCCCCCACTGACACCCACCGAGGAGCTCCTCACCACACTTGGGCCACATGCCGAATGCACAAGTCATGATGCTGAGGGAAGCATTGTGGAGGTGGGTTGCACACACACAATGGATGAGAAGCATGCAGGTAAGGGCCCAGTGGGGATTAGTACACTAATGTATCAGACACACATGTATCTGTATTGTATCGACATGCATGTGTCAGGTCCAATTGCAGTTGTGGATGGAGTTTTCTAATGCACAGAGGTGCACATCTATGGAGTGGACAGGACATTGTGTATTATTACAGTTAGTACTGTAGATGTGCAGACATGCTGCATCCATCCTGTACAAAGGCCACATGTGCGTCTGCTGACAACAACTCACTCTGACAACTATCTAGGACCCTATGGTCTGCATATGGATCAGCAGCCTGAAGCTGGTGAGTATGACATTGTTCTGTTGTTGCCTGACAATACCCCAGGCATGTGAAGTGCATGCAATTTACCATGCACACAGCCGTCAGTAATAGCCATATTGCTTTATGTAATAGGTATATTGCTTGTTGTGCATGTTTACTTGTGCTGGGTTTAACTCTATTGCATCATAGTGGTCACCACTGAGGCCTATTTGACATGAATTCAACATTCCTGCAGCATACCTCACAACTTCTCAGTACCAAGATGTCTGGACAGAGGCCAGCAAATTGTGCTGGACAAACAGCTTAAGGTAGGGTCATGCGTGACACATTACTGGTATACAGTGGATATAAATTGTGTACACACCCCTCTTAAGATGCAAGGTGTTCCTGTTACATACTAATTAGGACCACAATATGACAGTCCACACCTCTTCCAGCCTTTAATGTGACCCATAACAGGTACAGTTAACTTGGAAAACCAAGCATCTGGACTCATGTATTGTACCTACAAGGCTGGCCACCTGTGAGGGTGGCAGACATCGTATCAGCATGATGTTTCAGTCAGGTATGATACCTTATGCTGCCACATGTTTCAGTACAGTCAATGTAGCCTATTTGGCTATAATATCACTTACATGGACATTGTTAAGGCACACAGACCACTTCCGATCATGTATAGGTTTTAAAGATATGGATATTCCAGACACATCTGTACAGAGAATGGTACAATGGTTTAACCTGCTGCATGTGAGGCAGATGCTGTTACTGCACTATATAAAGTAATGGCAGTGGGAGGTGGTCACCAGCCATGTATGGCATACACATCAAAATGGCATAAGCAACACAAAATATGATACTCACACACACAGTTGCCAGCATTAGGATTAGAACTCCTGCTTATCTAGGTATTCCTATTATAGAGCTACACAGTTATCAGATGCACCACAGAGCTTATACAGTTTCACCTCATCCAAAGGTACTTCTAAGGTGGAAGACATCAATAGGTTTATGAAATTGGAGTGTAGGGAAGTGTAAAGGGTAGTACACAGGTCAAAAATGCTATGAGCCAGACAGTACACAATTCACATACATACACACTTGCTAGTAGGGATTAGAACTCTGGCTTATTTAGGTATTCCTACTATAGTGCTATGCAGTTACCAGATGCACCGCAGAGATTATACACTTTCACCTCTTCCAAAGGTACTTCTAAGGTGGATGACATCAACAGGTCTATGAAATTGGAGTGTAGGGAAGTGTAAAGGGTAGTACACAGGGCAAAAATGGTATGAGCCAGACAGGAAATGTTTCACACACACACTTGCTAATATTGAGATTAGAACTCCTGCCTATCAAGGTATTTCTCCTATAGTACTATGCAGTTATCAGACGTGACACAGAGCTTATACATTTTCATCTCTTCCAAAGGTATTTCTAAGGTGGATGACATCAACAGGTCTATGAAGTTGGAGTGTAAGGAAGTGTAAAGGGTGGTACACAGGTCAAAAATGGTATGAGCCAGATAGTACATGATTCACACACACATACACACTTGCCAGTATTGGGATTAGAACTCCTGCCTATCTAGGTATGTTTAGTGTAGTGTTAGGCAGTTACTGCATGTGCTACAGAGCTTATTGACCTGGCACATGGCCAAAAATGCTGATAACTGCACTGCTGTGGTAAAGTATTACATGTAGCAGACAGTCTTCCTTCTGTTCCTCCCGTACATCATGCTTATTCATTGTGTCTTGCACTTCAAATAACATTATGGCTAGGCACTTCACCAGGTTATTGTATCAAGAAGTGTGGCACACCTGTGAGGCATCAGCAGTACTCTTTCATTACAGATGTAGCCCTAATAACATGTTTGAAGTGCAGTTATCTGTGCTTTCACCCATTAACCTGGTGCACTTGTCCATTCTGGGGCACTGTTGCAACTGCCTCATGTATACAGGCAACCTTCCTTCTACACTCCAAGCACTCAGACTTGTAAGGGTTACCCATATATCACCCAATGTGGACATATGCACTCTCCAGCAAAGACTGGACTAGCAGGTCAAGAGGATAAGATCAACACCTGCACCACACCATGTGGAACACATAGCTCACCATGACACCCACGTTGACAGCCATGACATACTGTGAAGAGCCACACAACCACCTTCCCAGAGGCACTCAATGGACAGTTACCAAAACAGCACAGACCAACAAGGCAGACACTCAGACACCGCAACATGGCACATGCCAACGGACACATATTTAACCTACACAGTGTGCCCTCAGCCTAAGCTCCTAAGGCTAACCATCTTGCATAATGCAGTGATTATGGGTAACTCAATGCTGAGGCACACACATCCCACTCACTAAGTTGAATATGGAGCATGTACTAGCCAAATATCTATCACATGCCAGCATCTAACACATGACACAGCCAGTCATGTCACTCCACAACTACGAGTATCACTCAGTGTCTATGTGGGTGTGAATGACATGGGACACACCTCCCTGGACTACATGACAGGAAACATGTTCAAACTCTCTGATTATGTGGTCCAGGCAGGTGTGATGGTAGACTTGGTCAGTGTACCGCTGTCACCCAGAATGATGCTGCGGTACTATCAACAGATGATTGACTACAACATTGACTTACATCTTAGGTGTCATTCTCAGGGGATCCAGAACCTCTCTGCTTTTGATCACATAATTGACAAAACCCAATGACTTGCCATGGATGTCCTACAGCTGTCACTGCTGGGTTGCCAGATACTAGCTAAGTGTCTTGCCACCCCTATGGTGCCTTATTAGGCAGTGTTCCTAATGTTATTACCACCATAACAGCTACACATGTATGCAATCTGATGGTCATGCTGCTCAACAGTGGACATCTAACTGTCAGGATGCAGTCACTCATAGCAGTCGTTAGAGTAGAGAACACATGTCTGCTGTAATGGATAGGTGGTTCACAGCAGCATACAGCAGAACTGCAGTACCAGGCTATGACACATTCCACAGCTGTCAGCCCCCAAACATGGACCACACCACACCTCCACAGTGGTGTCTCCATATTCATTATGGATAGGAACACCTCCAGACTAGTATCCCATCATAATGCATTGGAGATACTTCTGGTACAACTGCCTTGGGGTAATAGTGCAATCCAGACCATAGCCTGCTATGGGTCCACATCTATGTCCCTAGACTGTCAATGCATATTCCTCAACACCCTGCCATCTATGATGGTCCAACATAACACTGACATAGTACGAATCTTCAACTACCTCTCCATCACCTGGGGAATGTAGACAAGCACCAGTACAGTGGCCCAACACTTCTGGAATTCATCATTTCCATTGCCCTAGACCAGCTCATAATGATCCCTGGTAAAGGATGCAACAACCTTGACCTGCATTGACCACTTAAATATGGGACTGTTGCTCATCCACAGATGTCAATCCCTGCATGTTGAGATTCACACAGGCTGTAATCAACATGGAACTCAACATGTCAGCCACACCCCTCACAAAGATAACCACCTGGCAAAACCTCTCCAAAGCTGACTTTGCAGCCATGAAAAGAGGGGTGGATGTCTTCACTGCACCCATGGCAATGGGAAATAGATGCATGACTATGGAACCATACACATAGGCACTGTACAAACAGGTACATGAATGCATGGTACTAGCCAGACTGAACATAACCCAGACACTGTCCTCCAAACATTGGGAGACAATGTGATGATCCCCTGCCCATTACTAAAGTGTACATCAGAAGGAGGACACTGTTGCAGGGAAAGGTGTTGTCCCATGACTGTTGAACTCCCTTATTAGCCTCAAACAACAACTTTGGATCCCTCATGGAATCCCCGACAGGCATCTATGGAAGCAGAGATGCAGCAGACAGTGACGACAGTCACAACAGCCTTTGATAGTTACATCAACAAACTCCACAGTATTAAACACAAGTGCTGCAAGTTACTGCACAATGCTAATACCTATCCTGAGACAACAGATATTGGCCACAGTCTTGGCAACACATTCAGTGCCAGCTTTACCCCTCTCTCCCCCCCGCTAGTGAAGTGCTGAGTGAATGTGTTCTCACATGCTGTATCCCATTTCCATTCTAGGCATCTGTTTGTCACCAGGATGTGGTCCTACAGCAAGGCCATGGGGTATGGCAGTGTGGTAACACATCCACCATGTCATAACCATGTCATAGGCAGGGTACAGTATGTCCACGGTAATCCCTGGTCTGTAACACAGTGATTGCATATGCCTCACAGATTATAGGCCTGAGGATTGTACAAAGGTATATATGTTGTAGAATGGAGAATGGTACATGTTCTGGTTTGGACACACCTCCAATTGTTAATAACCACAGCCACAGGGGATATTCATTAACCAAACACACTGGGATTACTGTTCACATGCACACACACACACACACACACACACACACACACACACACACACACACACACACACACACACACACACACACACACACACACACACACACACACACACACACACACACACACACACTTGCCAGTACTGGTTCATTGCTTCATAGGTGTGTAGTAGGTGAATGGTGCTGAAGACTCTACAAGGCTTGCCCAAGGGAATACCCTGGCATCAGGCCACATGAAAATAATCCCCAGTATGGCTCAGGAGTATAGTCACTGGAGTGGTCCCCAGGGGTGGGTATTGTATTGCCCATCCACTCATTCAGATTTCTATTGTGGGTGGCCAGTGATGTGCACTGCTTCCTGTGTATGTGATTTATATTCCATAACATGGACAGTGTCTGAGTTGTGCACATGTACCACATGCATGTTCTTTGAAGTGTGGCAGTGTGCTTGAGATCTCTGGGGCATGTTGTGTGGACAAATTGGTATACTCTGATGTAGCATTTCTGACCTCATATGGTGAGACCTGGCTATGTAACTGAGGTAGTGATTGCACCTACATTGATAGTATGATACGGGTACTCAGTGGCATTATTGGCATCTGTCCATACAGGGCATGTGTATAAGGCATGGTATTCCCTTTGCTTTTGTCCATTTGCAGACTCTACAGTTGTTGCAGGTGTTCAGTGGGGAACATGGCAAAAGGGCCACTATACACATTGAATGGATTACTGAGGGGATGGAACAGGGTGCCATGTCCTTTTAATTGCTGGATAACACACAGTCAGGTGATGTAATACATCAAAGCACTTTCTGATGTCAGTGGCACTGTTGTGGTCAACAGGCATGTAGTCCACTCCAATCACACTGTGGGCACTATCTGTGCGGTAATATGCAGGGGAACTATATAGTGGTTATTGCCTAGCTAAGTGTGTTTGTGTATGATTCGTGGGTGGAGAGTGGTCTCTGAGTATTAGAAGGGTTGCCTATATTGTGAACTAATCCATACTGTCACATAGTCATTGCACATGGCACTAGACATTTAGGGCTGTGGATTGTCTACACCAACCTCTACGGTGTTTGACAACTGTTGGCCTTGTAATATTGATGTTGTGACATATACTAGGTCCTCAACATAATAATTTAGCAAAACCCACCCCCCAATGGATCCTGTTATTACACAATAACACCAACCCCCACACAGGATACTGATGACACACACACACACACACACACACACACACACACACACACACACACACACACACACACACACACACACACACTTGCCAGTACTGAGTTTTGAGTCCCAACCTAGCTATGTATTGCTACTACTGTGCTATACATTTATCGCATGAGCCATGGAGCTTATAGGATGGATGTTGTCCCAAGGTACTTCTAAGGTGAGGAACAGCATCAGCACTTGTAAACACTGGCATTGTGTGATGTAGTGGGTGAGAGATACCACAAAACATTTTACCCTACACACACATTTACATTTGCCAGGAGTGAGATTCAAACCTCTGTCTAACTCTTTTTGGACCATTATGGTTACGCATTTACCACATGCACCACTGACCTTATATGGTTCAGGGTTGACAACAGATACTTCTAAGGTGAATGATATCTGCAGGACTGCTAAAGTCAGACACTGAGAGGTGTACTGGGTGTAAATGGGGCCCAAATGTTTGAGGTACGGACATATATATGTAGACATATATACTCACACAACCACTTGCCAGGAATGAGATTTTAACCCCTACCTATGTAGTTATTACTAATACCTTGTTACTCATTTATTGCACACCCCACGGAGCTTACATGTTGGAGAGCTGTGCAATGGTATCTTTGAAGGTGAGTGACATTAGCAGCAGTTCTAAAGGAGGGGTAAGGGAAGTGTTGTAAGTGTGAATAACCAAAAAATCAGGTCTCCGCAAGGATACACACACTCTCTTATACAGTTACCAGGATCAAGATTGGAACTCCTACCTAACTAGTTTGCTACACTACACTATCACATAGTTATTGCAAGCACCACATTGCTTATATGGTGTAGAGCTGTCCAAAGGTATCTTTGAAGGTCAGTGACATCAGCAGCAGTGCTAAAGGAGGGGTAAGGGAAGTGTTGTAAATGTGAATGACCACAAAATCCAGTCTCGCCAAGGATACACACACTCCCTCACACAAACACTCAAATTTACACAGGTGCCAGGATCAGAACTCCTACCTAACTAGTTTGCTATGCTATAGTATTACACAGTTATCGCAAGCGCCACAGAGCTTATGTAGTAGAGAGCTGTCCAAAGGTATCTTTGAAGTTGAGTGACAGAGGGGTAAGGGAAGTTTAGTGAGTGTGAATGACTTTAACCACATTCATCTAGAAACACACACACACACACACACACACACACACACACACACACACACACACACACACACACACACACACACACACACACACACACACACACACACACACACAAGCACAACTTTACATTTGACAGGACTGAGATTACAACTGCTACATGGATATCTATTTGTATTGTAGTGTTACACAGTTATCACAAGCACCACTGAGACTATAGGGCTGAAGGCTAACCAAAGGTATTTCTACAGTGAATGACATCAGCACATCATATGATATAGGCCAATGGGATGTGTTGTGGGTGGGAGAGGCCTTATAATGGGATTCTCTCTGTCGCTGTCTTTCTCTTCCCAGCATCGGTGCGTGTGTATGTTTGACATATTATATTATGTTGCCCTTAGATATGTGTGAGTATTCCTATCCAAGGTGTGTGTGAAGTATCAATGGTGTGCAATTTGGTGCATGTGCATGGACATCTGCAAATAAACAATATCTGTAGTCTACTCTGTTGGGGGACATGAGCTTTATTTGTCTAAGTGTAGGAGCATGCCTAGTATGACTTTCTATTTTGAGTGTGTGCGTCCATTCCAGGAAGGGTTGGACTCCAGTTCAGGGTTTTGTGTGCTACAGCTACACCTAGCAAACTGTTTCTGCAGGATATCTGTAGATAGGTTGCCAATATGGAGACACAATGGGCTTAACATACAGGGGATACTGTAACTACTGCTGTCTGTGCTGCTTGTGTGACATGTTTGGTTGTAGCATAGATTTTCTGACATATGTACTGTTTTACACTGTGATGTGTCACTGCCATGTCATCAACTGCTGACAGTTATCATCCTTTGATCACAGTTATTTACCAGCAAATATAAGATGAATGAAGCTGTGACCAATATTCTGAGGCATATAGACTACACATTCTGGCACACACCTGCTATTGTGGAGGGGTAGCTACAGACAGTAGACTGCTGGTTCTGTGTAAATGATCCAGCACCTTGTTAGTATGCTGGCTGGGGATCCCCTCCTTATGCTTTTCTCAACTTCACAGAATGGCCATATCCTGCTAGGGCCATACCTCTCAGCTGTACAGATACACATAGGTTATCCAGAGTCAGGACTCATATATCTGGTCAGTTTACCTTCACATTGTGGTTTACAAGTGGTTTTGTGGCTATTCATTCATGGATTTGCAGTCGGGAGTTGTATGGATGGACATTAGAGTTTCAGACTTTACACTCCATCACATCCATGCGTCTACACCCACCCCTCTGTTATTCTCTCCTCCACCTAACATTATGTAAGCAATATCTTAGAGGTATCCCTATAGTTGGGCCTTTATCACAGTAGTATGTAGGCCTGATCCACAGTCCTTGCAGTAGGACATGGGGAGGCATGCTATTGGCATTTGTCAACATGGCCTTGCATTTTTTTTCTGTTTACTGTGCTAGATTGTTAGTTGGGACCCCCTGACATTCCATACATTGCACTATGGGTGAGGTATGAGCCTTTGCCAGAGGACTATAGGCCATTTGAGAGTGCTGCAGGCCATCTGTTATTGCATTTCTACATGGGATTGGGGGGGATGCACACCTGCAGACTTTAACATTTGAAATGACTGTACTGGTATTTCGGTTACTCTGTTGGCTTCCATTTCATATTGTATTGTGACCTATCATGCACACAGGAGGCATATCAGTAGGGTACACATGTTAGATCTTAATGGCATATATTTCCGTTTCAGACTTCTTACCCTTCAGAACTAGAATGCAACTGCCAGACCTGTTGTAGTATGTCTGTGTAGGTCTGGTGGGGTGCTGTTCACCATTGCCATCATTTGAGGGCCTTAGCCCGGCCTTCCTTTAGGGTCATCTACACCTGTCCTGCTGGGTGAGGCTGGTAGTGGGTATGTGACCCTCACTCATCTATGTGTGTGACCTATTGACACCCACAGTTCTTTGGGCCAAAACATGTACTGCAGTGGGGGTTGTCACCTTGTGTAGTGCTGCCTAGTATGTTGACAGCTGCATTTGTTATGAATTTCCTGCTGTCCCATACAGCTGCCTGCTGTTATCCCATTCAGTCACCCAAGTCCCTTGCATACTTGCATCCATATCATATATACAGGTATGAGAACATACTACTCCATTCAGTAATTGATTGGAAGAATGGCTTACCTTGTTGCTGGACCAGTATTGAGGACAGTGCTGAAGACCTGACTATGTTGGATGCACATAGTACACTCCCCATACATGGTAAAGCTCAGATAGTGTCATGTTTGGCATCCCTTTTACTGTATGTGTGAGTCAGAGAGAGGTATCCGTCTCTGGGTCCCTACAGTGTCAGTGTGTGTGCTATGCATTGCTTCTTTGCCAGGGCCTGGGCATACTGTGTACCCCTCCTTCTGCCTACAGAGGCAGGCTCAGGTTGTTCCTCCTCTGAGTCCTTCTGTGCCTGTGCTGGCCTTGGCAATGGTGCGGGACTATGTGGCCCTGCCCCGTGCTGTTCCTGCTGCAGCTCTTTCCACAGGATCATATTGTGTAGCATGGCACATACTATGAACATGTGTGTACATGTAGCTGGAGAGCACTGCAAGGCTCCACTGGATATGTCAAGGCAGCGGAACTGTGACTTGAGCATCCCAAACACACACTCTACAATGATCCTGGTTTATGAGTGTGTCTCATTATGGTGTTCTTGTTCAGGTGTGCACGCATTTCTAATGGGTGTCATCAGCCATGGCTCCAGTGCCTAGCCAGCATCCCCCACTAGATGGCCATATGGGATGTCCCCCCTGGCAAATGCTTGATACAGCTGTGAGCAATGCCAGATGTGGGAGCCATGATAGCTTCCAGGGCTACCAGCACACACATTCATGATAATGACCAGGGTATCGCACATGACCTGGCAGTTGATGGAGGGGAAGCCTTTGCAGTTTATGTAGACCCTACCCCACTCTCTGGGTGGTGCTTTGATGTGTATGTGCATGCAGTCTATAGCACCAACTAACTCAGGGTATTCTGCTATATGGTGGAAGAGATGCATACGTCTGGTCAGCACTTCACGGCCACTGGGGAAATATATGTGCTCATTGGCATGTTGTGTCATGGCATCCAGGAACTGGTGAAGTACCCTGGATGCTGATGTCTGTGAGACCCCCATGATATCGCCAGTTGGTCTTTGGAAGGTATCTGTAGCTAGTATTCTTAAGCCTAGATATACCTTGGTATCCACTGGGATGGGTTCAGTGTGTGAGCCGTGGCCGGCACAGCTCAATGATTTGTTGTAGAATCTTCCTTTCCACCCTATAGTGCACAACTGTCTCCAGCTCATGTAGGCCCTGGTAGGTTACCCTGGGTCTGCACACTCTTCTCCTCCTCCTCCTCACTGTGGGTCAGTTGTCAGCATTCTCCTCCTTACCACCCTCAGTCTCTAGCACATATTGATGGAGTAAAGCAGCAGTAGCCTCTAACATTTTTAGTTAGTTTTGCCAGTTAAAATTCCCCATCTGTGTACACCGGTGGTTTAGAGTTTGCGGGGAAAACCAGTCTGTAGAGTGTTTGCATAGTTTATATTAGTGTGCTGGGTTGCTGCATGTGTAATTGGCTGATTCTGATACATTCCACCTGCCAGCGATGCTAGTTCTCCTTGATTGCCTTTCTAGTGATGTTTCCCCTTCCCAGTTCCTCCCTATTTAAGCCCCGAGGCATGCCGCTCATACCCAGTGCTCATATATAAACAGTGCTGCCATTTCTTCTTCTTTTAAATGTTTTTTCTTTTTTTTGGTTTACATCCCAGTGTGCGGCATTTAGGCTATATACACAGTGCTCAGGCACATCTGACACACTCTCTTCCTTAGCTGTGCTTAGCTAAGCGCAAACATGGGCCATATAGCTCCAATGAGCTTACAGCAAGCATGACACACCCCCTTATGAAGTCATTCAGCTCTTACACTTGCACTGTTGTATTGCTGCACCTACACAGTTAGGTAAAAGCTGACACTTTGAAGAATTCTGTGATTCAGGTCAACTCCCCCTCATATGCGGGTCTATATTAGAACACCGAACATTCAAAATGTCGAGTGTTCTAATATCAAACCCTACCAATCAAAAATACTAAACATCGAACATTCAGAACAGCAAATTTTTTTGTAGGGAAAAAATTTGCTGTTCCAAAACACATACGCACAACACAAACACACCAAACAAACAGCAATCCACACACATACACCTAAAGTCTTACACCTAACCCTACACTAAACTATACATACACCACTAACTATCCACTTACCTTAACCCAAACCCTAACCCTAAGGTCTGTCACTATCGCACAGCCACCTCACCCGCGCCCTAACCCTAACTCACCTACCCCGCCTTAACCCTCAAGTCCATGCAATGGTACACTTACCTGACCCACGCCCTAACCCTAACTCACCTAAGCCGCCCTAACGCTCACATCCACACAGTCGCACACTTACCTGAACCCGACCCATAACTTTCCACCAGAGAGCTGAAAATACCGAAGCAACAGAAATGGACAACCAAATTCTTTCCCTAGGAAAAAATTTGGTTTTCTGTTTCTTCGATATTTTCAGTGTTCGCTGAAAATGGGTCGATATTAGAACACTCGACATTTTAAATGTTTGGTGTTCTAATATAGACCCTCATTTGCATACCCCAGTGTGTAGATCATCAGTTACTGCACTTAAATGGACCCTTTCCCCTTGACAACCAGTGCTCCCTGGGTATTGTTTACATTCTGCATGCCATTCACTATAACGGCAAAATGCAGAATTAACTTAAAATTTACATTTCTCTTTTTTTTTTTTTCGGCACAATCCCATTTGCACGCCGCTGCCCTAAGCTTAAATTGCCATGATAGGCCAAAAAAAAAAAAAAAAAAAAAAAAAGTTTAATTTAAAAAAAAAAAGCACTGTTTTTAATGTCAGTGGCCTTATATGTGGCCATTGGCATGTGTGTCTGACTGTAACACATGCTTTCCATGAGCTGTCCTGCCTCCGTTTGTTCAGATGCAGAAATGTATTCCGTTACTAACTGAATACATTTCTGCTCTGACATTTGGTATTTGAACGTGGCACACACACATCATTCCAACTTTTAGTTCTCCTCTTTGGTTAGGAGGATAAATGACCCATCTGTGCTATGGTTTCTTTTTCATATCCTTCCAGGACTATTCCACAACAAATCTTACCAATTACACCTGTTGAGATTTTATTCAGGTTACAGCATCTGGCAATTCATTGAAGAATTCCATAAACACTTTTTTTTCTCCTTTCGCTGTTTCAAATCGTATGTTTACCACTGTTATGATGTAAGACTAATGTGTTCAGATACTTCATCTGGAATTTATTATTTTCTTTTTTTGGCTATTAGATAAGCACAGAACTGAGACAGTTGCTGCCTTTGCTGCTTTATTTGGAATGGTAGGTCCTGTGCAAATGTTATTTTGCTTCCATTCCATATGATATATATATATTTTTTCTGCCATGAGAATTTTGTAAACATCTTGGTGATTGAGGAACTTTGCGTAAATTTGTCTTGGTTTATCTAAGCTTTATGTTTTGTGAGGAGCTTGATGTGCTCTTTCGATCACCATCTCACCAGCTTCTGAATCATTTTCTAAAAGGCAGTCCATGACTGTTTTTACTGTTTCTAATAATTCTGCCTGTTTGTATTTCTCCTGGATGCGTCACTTTTATATATTGTTCCTTCTGGTTCTTGCCTCCAAGTTAGTTGTATCTTATAAATCTTTTTAGCATTTGTTTTATTGTCTTTTTAGATTTGGTTTATTTTTAACTAATTTTCAGATAATTTAGCCTCTATGATGTCTAGTCGTGAAGCTATTTGACTTAATGTGTGTCTAAATTCTGAAAGTTGTACTGAGATGTTTTGAATGGCTATTTGTACAGGTAGTAATGCAGATTTTAGGTCATCTAGGTTAGGTATTTGCTCCACTTTTGATTTTATTGAGAGTTTCAGGTTCTCTTGTGGGTTTGTGGTTTTCTGACTTTAGGTTATAGTTTCTTTTTCATGTGCAACCACTTGCAAGTATTTGGTTTTATTCATTTGTGCTTCCATTATTCCAGCTTAACTCATAATCTTTGGTTCTTTCAGTCTATCTTTCATAATTCTTATCCTTTTTAATCTGCTGTATCAGGAGGCTATCTTGCTTTCGTTCTTGTGCGGTAATCTTAGAGAAAAAGTTTGTTTCCCCCTTTCAAGACACTCGGTTTAGTTCTTAACAAGAGGCAATGCTTGGCCGTGGGTGTATTATTTATCAATAAAAGGATCTATATATCTTTTTTTTTAATTTTATTTTATTTTGAGTGTTTTTCATTTGTCACTTTGGTTAGCTCAGTCTGCCCTTTTATTTTCCATTCCTGCTTTATCAGACTATTATCTTGTGTTTGTTCTTGTGCGATATTCTTAGGGAAAAGGTTTGTTTCTCCCTTTATAGGATACTCAGTTTACCTCTTCACTTGAGGTGTTGTTTGGTTGTGGGTGTAATATTTATCATTAGAAAGATTTTTAGATCTTTTTTTATTTTATTTTTTGTGGATTTTGTTCATCGCTTTGGTTAGTGTGGTCTGCCTTTTATTTTCCATTAAAACTTGGATTGCTGTATCAGGCCATTATCTCATGTTCGTACTTGTGGGGTGTGTCTCAAATGAAATTTGTTTTGTATTTTCCAGGATATTTGGTTTAATTGTCCGTTGAAGACATTATTATAGTCATGAGTATTTTATTTATTGAAAAGAAGTTTTAAGGACCTTAAATTCATGGCTTACATTTTTTTTGTTTTTTTGCAGAGCGGCACTGTTAAGGTGTTCACTGGATCACTGCCATCTTGGAACCTCTGAATCTCACCACTTTCAGTTGTGCTGCATTCTAGGGAAACTTTACCCACTCCTTGAAGCAGCATTGTTTGATATCATTGCTGACTTAAGTACTGCTTTGTGTTTATTTATGCATACATGTTGCACCACCTTCTGTTTTTAAATCTAGTCTCCATGAAGTAATATTTTCTGACACAATCTTTAAAGTTATATACTGTCCAATAGCCATGCATGCCCCTTCATTCCTCCATTTTCTCTCATCACATGCAGTGATCACTTGAACCTGCATTGGTTTTCGCTCACCTCTGTTGATAGTAACGGATGGAAAAAATGATTAAAGTGTAGAATTTTCTATTGCTTTTTAGGACATTGACCTTCTCAGAAATTCTCAAGCTTCCTCACATAGGAATAGTTCACTGAGCGACACCGTTCTCCACTTATCTCCTTGTTAAAACTCTGAAGGGATTTTATGTTATACTACTTCTGTTAAGGAACAAAGCTGCACTTCAGAGCGGAGGAAAGACAGAACAGGTGTAGTAAAAGCCTTTATGACACTATCATTTTCAAGTAAAAGGAGTGATGTAAAATGAGGAAATCAGGCACAAATTGCATCACTGACAATGACAGAGAGAGAGAAAGAGACATAGCAAAATCACAGACACTTATTTGCAGAAATACCTGTACACTGTTCTGGAAACAATTAGATTAAATCACTGTGATCTGAGAAACTGTGCACTGTTCTGAACATGTTTCAACTAAATCACTATTACCTGTGTAAATGCCCAGGAACACAGCAGTAGGTGCAGCCATAATATATGATGCCATGATCCTGCTGATTTGCTCAACCAAGTTTAAAATCTGTGTCTAAGGCACTCTAATTTTATAGAACTATAGGTTGTATAAAACGTTTTATGTCTGTCAAATCAGAAATTATGAAAACATTGTTTGTAAGTTATGTTAGACCCACACTAGAGCATGGAATGACAATGTGGAAATCTTATAAGAAAACAAGCATGAGTAAACTGCAAAGAGTAAAGCAGAAATATACTAAGGGCATCCATGGATGTGAAAATTTAAGTTATTATGAAAGAGTAAAATATTGGGACTTATACATCATATGATATGGCTATTTAAGAGGAGACATTATTTGGTATATACAGTGGATATAAAAAGTGTACACACCCCTGTTAAAATGCTAGGTTTTTGTGATATAAAAAAATGAGACCACAATAAATAATTTCAAAACTTTTCCCACTTTTAATGTGACAAATAACCTGTACAATTCAACTGAAAAACAAACAGATCTGTTAGGGGAAAAAATATAAAAAAATAAAAAAAGTATGCTAAAATGGTTGCGTAAGTGTATCCACCCTTAAACTAATACTTTGTTGAAGCACCTTTTGATTTAATTACAACATTCAGTCTTCTTGGGTACACACCTGCCATCAATTAAAGAGACTCTGATTAGTTCAGGTGTCCTAGTAGGATTTTCCTGACATTTACTCAGTTGCCTGCTACAGTAAAAGCCATGGTTGACAGAGACCTAACAAAGCATCAAAGGGATCTCATTGTTGAAAGGTGTCAGTCAGGAGAAGGGTACAAAAAAATTTCCATAGCATTGTATATACCATGGAACACAGTGAAGACAGTCATCAAAAAGTGGAGAAAATATGGGACAACAGTGACGTTGCAAAGAACTGGACGTGCCTCCAAAATTGATGAAAAGACAAGACAAAAAACGGTCAGGGAGGCTGCCAAGAGACCTACAGAAACACTAAAGGAGCTGCAGGAATTTCTGGCAAGTACTGGTTGTGTACTACATGTGACAACAATCTCCCATATTCTCCATATGTCTGGACTATGGGATAGGGTTGCAAGACGGAAGCCTTTTCTTACACAGAAAAACATCCATGCCCAGCTAAAATTTGCAAAACAATACATCACATCTCTCAAAAGTATTTGGGAAAATGTGTTATGATCTGATGAGACCAAGGCTGAACTTTTTGGCCACAATTCCAAAAGGTACGTTTGGGGCAAAAACACTTCACATCACCAAAAGAACACCATCCCCATGGTGAAGCATGGTGGTGATGGTATAATGCCTTGGGGTTGCTTTTCTTCAGCTAGAACTGGGGCTTTAGTGAAGGCGAAGGGAATTATGAACAGTTCCAAATACCAGTCATTTTTGGCCCAAAACCTTCAGGCATCTGCTAGAAAGCTGAAGATGAAGAGGAATTTCACCTTTCAATACGATAATGACCCTAAGCATACACCTAAATCAACAAAAGAATGGCTTCACCAGAAGAAAATTAAAGTTTTGGAATGGCCAGCCAGAGCCTAGGCCTAAATCCAATAGAAAATCTGTGGGGTGACCTGAAGAGGGCTGTGTATAAGAGATGCCCTCACAATCTGACAGATTTGAAGTTATTTTGCGAGGAAGAGTGGGCAAATATTGTCAAGTCAAGATATGCCATGCTGGTAGACTCCTACCCAAGAAGATTGAATGCTCTAATTAAATCAAAAGGTGCTTCAACAAAGTGTTAGTTTAAGGCTGTGCACACTTATGCAACCAACTTATTGTATATTTTTAATTTTTTATATTTTTTCCCCTAACAGATTTCTTTATTTTTCAATTGAATTGCACAGGTTATAGGTCACATTAAAGGTCGGAAAAGTTTTGAAATGCTTTATTGTGGTTTAATTTTTTTATATCACAAAATCCTGGTATTTTAACAGGGGTGTGTACACTATTTATATCCACTGTAGGGCATTTAGAGACATCAACTTCTGGACATGTTTGGGGTTATCAGTAAGTAGTACAGAGTTATCAGACAGCCTATGCAGAAGATTATATAGGAATGAGAGATGCAATAATCAGTTCCCTGAGACAGTAGCTGATGCATGGAATAGATGACCAAATTATATTAAAACAATCACTGGTTTAGATAATTTTAAGAACAACTTGACCATTTATTATGGGAATGACTGTTTTGGTGTATTGGCAGGCTAGAAAGGCATTACTACCCAAGTCTGAAATATTTGTATGCATGTATGCATGTGTGTGTGTGTGTGTGTGTGTGTGTGTGTGTGTGTGTGTGTGTGTGTGTATATATATATATATATATATATATATATATATATATATATATATATATATATATATATATATATTTAAATGAAATCTGTACTACAGTATATAGATATTAACTGTGGGAAGTGCACTGTTTTCTTGAAACCTTTCAGTGATTGTATACATCATGCTGTATTATTTGTGTATTTTATTTCAACTTATTACTTGCTATTGTCATATGGACTAGGTCACTGCAGTAAGTGATCTTGCCGAATCCCAAAATTCAGTGAATCAGTCAGTCAATCAACATATAAATTTAATATCATTTTCCTGAATGCACTTATTTAAATGTCTGATGTTTGGGGGTAAGTATATTCATTCAGAATAGACCTTTTTCAATCACAACCTAGACAAGCCAACTGCAATACATTTCAAAAACTGTCAAACATAATTTAAAATAATGCATGCACAAAACAAACAAACAAACAAAACAAAAAAAACAATTTCACATCAAAGTCATATTTATTACAGTGCTTAAATCTAACAAATTAACAACTAAAATAATAAATCTGTTAAACAGCAATTCATTCCCTGTTAATGAGGTAGTAAACTAATCTTTGTGACTGATAACAGCCATCAAGGTCTTGTGAAAAATAATAATGGAAGCAGAGTCTGAAAGCTCTTACCAAGTGAGAACTTGTTAAGAAAAGAGAAGAGCGCAGAAGTCCTTCAGTGTTTCTGTAAATCACAAGTACCCCTCACCAACTAAGTGAAGTAAGTTGATAAGATGTCTTCAGTTTCTTTAGGTAGAGAGGATTCTATTCATATAGCTCATACTTTTAAAAGTAAGAGCTTGTGTACTGACCTGTAGGCTACATATAACCAATGCAGACTCCATAACATGAACATTGTGCTGATGGAACAAGCAGAACAGTAATCTGACCATGCAATTTTGAACTTCCTTGAAGAGGTCAAAGTTGTCATCTGGAAGGTTCATTGAAAGGATACTATAGCGATACAGGTGAGAGGAGATCATGATATGAATGACTATAGGAAATGCTTATAATGGAATAAGGTACATGATCCATAATTTTTTTCAAAGAAGAAATGTAAAGGATTTAACAACCACTCACATCAAGTCTATTAGGGAGAGCATGCCCTCAGGACATACAGCTAGAGCCTCAACCTTAGTTTCATACTCCAATCTATTCCATAATATGGGAGAGAAATGAGGAACTGGACATGTAATTATATTCACATGACCTAATATAACTTTCATCTTGGTGGTGTTAAGCTTGATTTGCTTATTGCCCATCAACTTAAAAGTGGCAAACAAGCAATTCTTGGGGGTAACATTGGTCATCACTTGTTTCTGGTGGAAGGAAGGTAGAGATGAACATTACCAACATAGAAATTATATTCCAAACACCTTTTCCTGATGTAATCTCTCCGTGAGCATGTAGAGCATGAATAACAAAGGCTACAGGATTGAGCTCTGCAAACCCCCACAGTACAAAGGGTATAACAAGACATATTTAATCCAGGGAAACTATCTGCAGGTCCCTTGCTGCAAATTAGTTAAGGAGTGAGAAATAAAGATATAACAAGGGAAAAGTGTTAACTTGAAGGGCAAGAATATTTACAGTTGTTGATATTTATGGCACTAGTGAGGGTAATCTTAGCACAAGGATTATTCCATAATTCAAACTGACAAAGGTTAAAAGGGGTCATGATAGATAAACCTAATTCAAATTTTTATGGAAATTGCCCTCTCAATAATTTGTGGACAAACAGAATGCTAGGGATGAGGTAGAAATTCACCTGATTATGATCATTCATAGATGATTCCTTAAATTTCTTAAAAAGGTGCAGAAATGCACTCTTTCAGAAAGTCTGGTATGTCACTTATCCTTAGAGAGGGGCATACAGTCCAAAAAATTATGGGACTTGAGTTTGTTTGGTCTAGCATCCAGTCCACAATAAGTAGATGCAAAATCAAAGTTGCACTTACAGCTGATCTATACTCAATGTGTCAAAACTCTGCTGAAACTCTCTGAAGTGGTATATGACCAGGATAACTGTCATAACCACAGTAGGCTATCTGGAGCATTTCAGAACTGATATGTTCAGCTTTAATGCCAAACAACTGATCAGAGTCCACAAACTCAGAGACAGTAAATTATTTTTATTAACAAGATAAACTCAACTGCATATTTTGTTCATAGCCTAGCTACAGACAAAGAGCTACAGAAATTTCAGTTAACAAGAATATTGTCTACTAGTGAGAGATTTCTGACTAATAGATTGAGTAGGAATCATTAGTTTGCCTTGCAGGCCAGATCATCTCTGCTAGTGCTCCAACTTTCAACCATATGTTCAGAGACAGAGAATTCTTGGTCATAGCAACATTTGTAAGTATCAATTGACACTTGGTATATCTAAAGTAGGAAGACTAGGCTGGGAACTTTTGCAGTGGCCCAATTATAGACCAGCTACAGGTATTATATTCTAGATGGTATTATTTCATGTACAGCATCAGACATTTTTTGGATGTAATGTAGGCCTCCCAAAATGTGGACTATTGCAAATTTGAGCTAACTGGGAGATGGTCTAGTCTGAGTTTGACATGGATCAGGCAATGATCTGATCAAGAAACTGGTCCTCCATTCAAATTTAGGGGAAATACTCCAAACTGAAAGATCAAAATTAAATGAGTATCCTTTTTTTGAGCAGATGTAGTTATCACATAAAAAAGTATTCATAATCTGAATTAAATCTTTTATAAACAAAACAGCTCTGTTATCAGTCCAACTGCTGAAATCACCCAGATCTACCCAGTTGTCTAGAATAGCTTTGAATCACTGAATAAATAAACAAAATCTTTTAGGCAAAGCTTTAGGCTATATGATGGGTAACATATCAGTAGATATATACAGTTTATTTTTCATCAAGTGCATTCTAAAAGAATGTCAAACTTCTTGGAATCTGAGTGATTCAAAAATGCTAACAAGTTTTTATTTGTTGTATTCTTAACAGCATATATTAATCCAAGGGGTAGTGATTGGAAGAATTTTATATTCTATACAGAACTTTATTGGCATCACATTCTCAGTGCCAACATAGCACATGGAATTAATGAGAGGGTTTCCTTAAAAAATGTTAAGAATCACTCATGATGGTCATTAATGATTGGTTCTTTGGTGTAACATGACTTTTATGGTGCATTGGTTTTAATTCATTTGGATGTTTTCTACATGTTAGTTCTGAGGAAGTCCTTTATGGATGAAAGCACTTAATTGTATTATTAAATGCTGTGGAGGTTATATCTGGTGATTGCGTATTTTCTTCTAATTTTATTTTTCATCAGAAACATTTCACTCATTATGACCTTGTTTTGTTTCTTTATTTTTGATTTGTCAGATGGTGGTCTGATGCCTTCACAGGATTTATTTGTGGGATATAATTCTGATTCTCACATGGCTAGTTAGAGACTCAGTCTACCTTCTGGACTGTCAGTGACATTGTTACAACTATCTCAATATGTTATTCCCACTAATCAAGGTGATAAGGAAATTGAAAATGCTGCTATTGTGAATGGACATTTGGCTAACAATGACTGTAGTCCCAATACTCTTTCAAACAACTATACAAGGCCTATTCCTCACAATGAAGTCCCAGTGGGAAACTGAGTACAAACTGATAAGGGCATCAAGTTATTGTCGCCACCATCTTTTTTTTTCATATTATAACATAACAGTGACAAACTCCAGATTATACAAACAAATGATACATTTATAGACTTTACTATTTAAATTCAAATACATCCAGTTGGACAATATGTTTTTCATTAAATGTTTGACACAAAGGAAAGCACCCAAAAGGTTACATATGTTTAAATTTCCAAATGGCATCATACAAAGTTTTCCTTTCCACCAGGACATTTTGGCTTGTTTTGACAGGGTTGGTTTTGAGCTTACAAAAATTATGATTAAGCATAACAACAGGATGATGTACACATTAACCACTGAGATTTCAAGACTGGATGCGCCCCACCCCAGCAACCTCATTTTTGGTTCACACCAGAAGGACTATGAGGATATGTTTAAAAATCTAGATAATCATATTGCCACTGTAATACAGAGGAAAACAAGGACATTGATCTTGGATAAGAATGACCATCATGATAATAATGCATACCCTATCTCTTATCATAGAACACAATACAAGCACAGTGAATTAAACTGCCATTCTAGTATTGTGCTTCAAACATTGATAATCAATACTGGAGTCACAACATCAACAAAGATGTCCTACAGAGGCCATTAGGCACATTGCATGACGTAGGGGATATACAGCATAATACTACAGCTAATAGCACTAATGATGGAAATTTGTTAGACTTTGTGCCACTGAGACAATTAGAACAGATACCCAGTCACCAAGGCACATAACAGTAATCCCTCATACCAGGCATAAGACAATCAGAGATATTGATGCTATAGCAGATACTAACACCAGTAAACAATGCCAATTTTGTTTATATGCCAGGCTCTGAATAATGAGATTGTAAACATATTTTTGATAATAGTGATACTAATTCTGTTTTCTGCACCACAAATATATTTGAAATGTTTAACTTTACTGATACTGTTTTAACTGAAACACATTTTAGACTCTTTTAAAAGGGATTTACATATGTCCCCACCAAAAATGTCAGTGTAGCTAATGTTTTGATTAACTTAAGACTTTTTGTTAGGGAATTTGACTTAATGTGATTTTCAAAGATAGTGGGATTGAAATATGAGTCATTTCCACTGAGGTAGTCTTTTTGACCTGCCTCAAAACCAAGCAAAATAAGTACCACAGATGAAGGAAAATAGTTGGTTCAATGATAGAATTCCAAAGCTGATTTAATAGTTAATTCAAACACATAAACGCAATTCCACACACAGTGTTTTCATCTAAGTTGCTAAGACTTCATCAGATGCAAACAATGAATGAATGAATAAACCATCACATTATATAATCCATTAACTTAATTATCCAAGTAATCCATCAATGAAAATACAGTCCATTGTCTCAATAAGGCATGTCATTGATCTGGGTAGAACACTGATCCATGCAGACAGATCTTCAGATTTGAACAGTCAAGCAAGTGACTGCAATGAGCTGGGAGATTTAAAAAGTCAAACAAGCTGAGCATGAAATCTGTCTGCATGGATCAGTGCTTTACCCAGATCAATGACATGCCTTATTGATTAATGTATTTTCATTGGTGGATTACTTGGAAAATTAAGCTAATGGATTATATAATGAGATGGTTTATTCATTCATTCATTGTTTGCTTCTGCTGAAGTCTTAGCAACTTAGATGAAAATGCTGTGTGTGGAATTGTTTATGCATTTATATTAACTATTACATCAGCTTTGGAATTCTATCACTGAGGCATTTTCCTTCATCTGCGGTACTTATTTTGCTTGGTTTTGGAGTCATTGGTATCTGAGTACCTATTCTAGTGTTATTTTTGACTTTTTGACCTGCCACTATCCTCATTTTAACAGCCTTTTAAAATCTATGTCAAAGAAATATTCATCTGATTTCTAAGGAAAATGAACATTTCCATCTTGTTTACAATTTAACAAAGAATGAGTTAAGACTTTTGAAAGACATTTCTAATGATAACAATATCCTAGTTATGAAACTGGACAAAGGTGGTAGGGTGGTATTCATGTCTTCCACTGAATATTCATTTAAGAGGTTTTACTTGTTAGATGATGCATCTGATTATATCATCGTGTCTAGAAATTAAGTTAATTTGACATGCAGGAGCATTGATATTTATTTTCAAGATTCATTGATTGATGGGTTGATTTCTAAGTGTTTGCTTGCTTATTTGAAAGTGAAACATCCTGTAATTCCAAGATCCAACACTCACACACATAATTTCAGCTAGACATTATAAAGCAGAAATATTATGCCTGGTTATGGACAAGAAATATGAAGGTATTTTGAGCCATTTTCCACATATTTTGAGAGACTCTTGACATTTTTAGCTACACTGTAAATGATTACAAAAAATAATTATTGTTTGTCATTGCTTACATATAATCTTTTTGGCTGATATCCCACAGGGCTTGGGTATGTCCTTGTTTACAGACATTATTTTAACTTCTGGTTATCTTTCTCAAGCTGAGGTTGATCTCATTTGTTTTTATGGATTTGGTATTAAGTAACAACCTCTTTACTTTTGAAGGGGAGTTTTCAGACAACATTCAGGCTTTGCTGTGGGGGCTCCTTAAGTCACTATTGTTGCTTATTTATTTTTAAACAAGTGGGAATATGATTTCACTTGAAATTGTTTTTATTCTGATTTTTTTAGATCTGCATTTATGATACTTTGATGACATTTTCATCTTTTGGTCCTTGTATTGAAATATGAATGGATATTTTTTATTTTTGGAGAACTGTACACATTTTGAAAAAAATGTACTTAGAATTTATATGGTGATATCACTTTTCTTCATGGTTTAATGCTTGTGATTGGTTTGAATCAAGAGTTTATAGAAGAATGACATTTCATATTTGGATTTTAACATTGACCACCTGACAAGAATGAAAAGAAATGTTTAAGTAGCTATTAGAAATATTATTCCAGCTCATATTGATTGATGAATCTTTTCATGGGAAAGTTATATTTACAAATAATTTATTTCCAGACTTACTGTATAATATTATTAATGAAGTTACTAACAAGAAGTCCAGTTCTTTTGTACCAATACACAGGCAACTTCTTGTTAAAAATAACGACAATGTTACAGTTAATAAATATTTTGATTTTAGTAATTATATGGTACTGTCTTTTTTAAACAACAACTGTATTAAGAATATTATCAGATACTGTTAACAAATTATAACTGTGTCTGGTAATATACATTTACATACAAGGGTAGCCACATTATTAAGGCTATACCAAAGGATTGACCATGCCTTGTGAATAATATACTACCTGGGTTTTGTAAGTATGGTCATTGCAAGCAGTTTAAATATATACACAATCGTAGATTTGTCACAGTTGGGTGCAACTAAAGTACATTCACTTGTAAAGGGTTTTACCACTGAGAGATAAAGGGTGCTCTGTATGCAGCATTTTATTTAAGTTGTTCAGCATTCTATGCTTGTAAAACAGAAAAAATGATTTAAAAACTGTAGATGCCAATATATATATATATATATATATATATATATATATATATATATATGCACCAAAGAGAAATAATATAAATGATGTTTTGACAAAACATAAATTACAATGTAAACATTTTTATTATGATTTTATTTTTGCATTGGAGAAGGCATATTTTAATCCTAGGAGTGGTGATTAGAAGACTTTTCTATTATATACAGAACTTTATTGGCAACTCACTCTCATTGTCAGCATACCACCTGGAATTGACAAGAGTGCTTTTTAAAAAAGGGTCTTAATAATTAATCATTATGATGTTCATTAATGATTGGTTCTTTGATGTCACATGACTTTAAGATGCATTTTTTTAATTCACTTCTGTGTTTTGTATTGTGTTGATTCTGAAGAAGTGCTATATGGATGAAAGCACTCAATTGTATTACTAAATTCTCTGGAGACTATATCTGATGATTGTGTATTTTTTCCTGTTTATATTTTTTTCACTAGAAGCATTCTGCCTGCTATGACCTTGTTGTTGTTTCTTGATTAATAGGAAGTCTCTTTTGAGCAAAACAGCTGTGTCATCAGTCCAGATGCTGAAATCACCCAGAACCAGATAATTGCTTTGCATAGTTTTGAATCATGGAATAAATAAGCAAACGTTTACAGGAAAAGCTTTAGGCTACCTGATGAGTGACAAATCAGTAGTTATATACAGTTTATTCTTCATAATGTAAAGACATGGGGTATATAAACCAAATGGCTACTCTTTCATTAGCAGTGCCTTATATAAGGTATTGAATAAGGGAGACACCATATAGTATGGCTGTTGCAAAACTGGATCAAAGTTACCATCCAACTAGGTTTCCAGTTTGTAGGTCAGTGCCATGCAACAGCTCAGAAACACTGCATCATTTGTTACAAATTGGTATCATGTTACCCAGATGTCTTCAATTTATGCATGTTTGACAGTAATGTCCAGTTTGCAGTTATCTTCAAACTGAGGTAACCAGGGGTCTTGATTTCCAGTCTGGAGATCAGAGAAGTAGATACTAAAAATGAAGGATTCTAGTATTGAGCCTTGGGGCACACACTGATTAATCTTCATACTTTCTGAAGAGGCACCTGTCACCTTAACTAGGTTGGTTCTATTTTTCAGCCAACTGGCTATCCACTTCACAACATATGGATCTACTTTTAAGGTACTTAGGTAAAGTATTGAGAACTTCTCCTTTAGTAAAATGCTTTTAATGACAAGCCAAAATAAAAATACCGGAAGAAATAATTGTTGATCTTTTTCCTAGCATTCCATGACACATTGGTACACAATGTTCAATCAATATTAATTAAAAAAAAATCAATTTTAGTAAACACAATAAATTTTTTTTATTAATTTTATGTTGATGATTTATCTAGTTCTATATCACTGGGAGAATGAATACATTTTTGAAACAACATGGAAGAAGAAGAATATACACCACAGAAGATACCTCATAGATGATATATTTATTTTACAAGTTTATGAATTATTTGATGTGTTATTGGTTAAAAACACAGAATTACAAATCTTTCACAGAAAAAGCATTGTTATAGGCTTCATTTATAGCCTCAAGAATGTGTGTACACATGAAAAAAAAAATTTTTTAGCCAAAATTGTTAACTTTTTTTTTTTTCTGAGAGAGGTTACCCACACTACTAGAGAAGAAAATGTTTCAGAAAGTAGAGGAAGAAAAACAAAAGTACAGCCACTACTAGGGTAGGTTTTGGAACCATTTACTTCTTCTAACCCCCCCCACAGAAGAAAATATGTTCGAGAATCAACTTCCAATACAACCATAATAAGGGGGGTGGCAAATGGAATAATAAATGTAAATGTAACAGCTGTAAACAATGTCATATTGAAGGAAATGGTTATTACATTAAATCAAGAAAATTTTTATTAAATCAACAAGCTATTATAACTGTGGATCGATATCAAGAAAAGAAAGAAACTATGCCTTTTTTAAACATCTTAATGCATGCCCAAATATGACCTTAAAATTTATGGTTATAGAGCAAGTGCCAAAACCCGAATTCAAGGAGTTGAATTGGCAACTTAGATTAAAATGCTCAAAAAACCCAGAGGACAACGAGACCATAAGTATTACAAGTCTTCTCAAGTTAAGAAGGGCAAAATTATGATGATTTACTATATTCACCAGATCCTTTATGATAAAACAGTTCTTCACATTATTCAGCAAAATATTGGTTAGTTATGAATATATTAATATATTCATTTTATTTCAATTCTAAGAAGAATTTATAATATTTTTTCCATCAAAAAATATATTAATAAAATCAATGAAATTATATCCCAAATGAATTGATAATCATAGATATAATAGCATAAGAGATAATAAATATGTACAGTTTCACATTACATAAAGAACTTCAAAATATTAAAATTTAAAACATTAATTTATTTAATTATTTAATTATTTATATTTATTTATTTATTTGTATATTTGAATATATCCAGTTACATATTTATTAAATATTTATTCAGTTATAATTAACTAATAACAATGTATTTTATGACTTTGGAAATTGAACGACATAACAAGAAAGTAGCAAAATGAAATTTATATATTGGTTTATTAATATGTAAACTATATGTTACAAAAAGAATATTATTATAATAATTTTTTTAAATATGGTGTTGTTTACTATCATAATTAATAATACTGAAGCATTATGTGGTCAGGACAATTTAGTGATGGACAAACGAAAAAAAATAAAAAAAGAAAAATTTTTTTTTTTGTTGTATTAGTCGAAAAGAATATAGAAAAAATTAATAAAAAAAATAAAAAAATTTTTTTTTTAAAGTTTATATTCCATAAAAGGTTTTACTTTGTAGGAATATGTACCACGAGATCAACACTTTCCAAAAATATGCATTAAAGGAATAAGTTAGGTAATTACAGTGTAAGCACTACTAAAAAGTGTTCAAACATAATCAGATCGGCGGTTTAACACATTTTGATAAAAAAAAAAACAATAACACAAAAAAGAAGATATTTAATCCTAAATGAAATGGATATTGGGCTTAGGAACACTCTTGGTTCAGTACAAAATAGTGTTTATTAAATATAAACAGCAGAGTAAACTGATCTACTTAGATTGTTAAACAAATTTGTTTAATTGTTTAAATTGAATTACTAGCATTGTTTTACTTAGGTAAAGTACAATGTTTGCATAGATGTATGCTATCAAATGTTTTGGTCAGATACAAATAAGCTGTGTGAACAGAATTATCACTATCTATAGCTTGTGTGACCTTCTCAGAGAAGTAACTAAACCTTGTAGGTAGGATATCCCTTTGACAAAGACAAACTGATATGAGTTTAGCCTAATAAGAATTTTAATATCATAGTTTAAGACATCAGATATGTTGTGTTCCATAGCTTTGCTGATCAAACTAGTCAGGTTAATTGGTCTACAGTTTCTCAAGTCAGTGACAGAGCTACTGTTGTATAGGGACATCACCACTGCAGTTTGCCATACTTTAGGGACAAATCCTGTATATAAACCAGGGTTAAACAATTTAAGGAGGGGCATGTCTCATATTTTTTAATTAAATTATCAGGCTCCGTTGAAGTAATAATTTTGCTTTTAGCTGACATCTTCAGTACATGTTGATTTGTGATATTTGGAGATATAAGGAATTTGTGAATTTCTGGAATTAATAAAGTTGATTCAGTAATAAAGTTTCCCCTAAATTTGTCTACTACTATATTTGATGTGTCTATATAGGTGATGTCATTTTTGATAAATTCATAACACTGGTGGATGTTATTTCCTGGTTTCCTAATGTATCTAAAGAAGGACTTATAATTATCAATGGCTTCAGAAGCTAATTACGTTTATGATTTGTCTTACTAGCCCTTATTATAGCTTTTAGTTCCTTACTGATAGTTTTGAAGCAATCTTTAATATGAGTAGTTTTAGATATGTTGTTTGGTTTACAAAGTTTTTCTCTTGTTATAGAGTTTATTTAAGCTGGTGGACCACAAAAATGGTTGGTTCTTAAACTTCCCATATTATATTTGGCTCTAATAGGAATGGCTATGTCTAAGCACATATCGATGTGGGAAAACAACTTCTTTATACAAACAGCAAGTGTGACAGTACTGGATCTGGTGTCTTCATTAGAAACAAAATTTTATAGCATATCATAGACTTTGAGGAGGGGTTTGACAGACTTTGAAAGAGAAAGTTCTAAGTTTTTTTTTTTTTTAGGGTTAGTTGAAATCTCCCATTATAGAGGCATTGTAGGTTGTTCTGTATCAGACTATAAGGTATTAGTGTAAGTTAGAATTCAAGGAATTCAGTTTGTGGGTTGCTTCAATTTGAGGAAATGGAGAGAATATATCTAAAAGTGACAGTTTTAATAAGGTGCCCTATTGAAATCGCGAAGGTCCACTTACCCGAATACGGAAACGTCAACACATATTCATCAAACCGCGAAAACACCGATCATCCAGAAGCACGAAATCCGAAATGTCAAATCGTCATGGTTGGCCCTTCTGTGGTATAGCGCCGTAAGGTAAGTGTGTGATAGTTACGGACCTTAGGGTTAGGGTGCGGGTTAAGGTAAGTGCATAGATAGTAATGTATGTAAGGTTGAGTGTAGGGTTAGAAGTAGGGTTTTGGTTAGTGTATGTATGTATGTGGTTTATTTATTTTGTTTTGGTAGATAGTATGTAGTGCGCGGTGGGGTTGGATGACTATGACGGTTCGAGATTTTGAATTTCGCAGTTTAGGGCATTCGGTTTATTCGCGGTTTGGGTAATATGTGTTGATGATTCCGTATTCACTGACTAGGACATTTGCGGTTGTAATATAGACCCTTTTAATAATATAAATGCATTGACATTTCTTATTCACAGTTCTGATATACTGCCACCTTCAGCAAGGCCACTGGAATGGAGTTTCTGACTGTTGTTCGGCATGTTATTTATATATCTTTATATCTATCTATCTATATGTATCTAGATATATATATATATATATATATATATATATATATATATATATATATATATATATATATGGATCTAGGACTATTCACTGAAAGCACATTTCACTGAAACACATCTGACTGTGCACAATTCACTTAAAGCTCAATTCACTGAAAACACAATTCACTGAAACACATTTCACTGAAAGTTATATACGGTCTTTCCCCACTGTAGTGCGGCTCTGGAGTTAGAATATATAGTAAGGGGGGTGGGATTGGGGGTGTGTGGGGGGCATAGCCCCCCACGTATTTTAAATATTTTGAACTATATACATGGATACTTGCAATTACAATAAGTTACTGTTTTCTGAACATGATATATATCCAAACTATGTGGAGGGCTATGTCCCTCACATGCCCCAATGTGGGGGGTGGTGCCCCACACAATCCCCCCTTATTATATATACTAACTCCGGGGTCGCACTACAGTGGGAAAAATGTCATATATAACTTTCAGTGAAATGTGTTTCAGTGAATTGTGTTTTCAATGACTTGAGCTTTCAGTGATTTGTGCACAGTCAAATGTGTTTCAATGAAATGTGCTTTCAGTGAATAGTTCTAGACCCATATATATATATATATATATATATATATATATATATATATATATATATATATATATATATACATACATACATACACACACATATACATATATCAGAGAAAGACAAATAGGACTCCATTCAATAAATGGTTGTAAGCCATAGCAGCAGCAAAGAATCACCCACATGGGTTCTTTCTATTCCAATTGAATACAGGGTATATTCCTGTGTCCCATCTGGATAAAAAAATGCATACAGCAATTGAATATTGCTTAGGACTTCTCTCTCTTGCTTCACCCAATTTTTCCCCACTTTGCTTCTCATGCACTCATCCTTCACTCAATTATTCATACTTTGTTCTTCTCTGGCATTTGCTTCTTTCTGCATATATTTTTCCACACGGTCATTAATTGCATTCTCTTCTCCTATGATATTCCTAAACTATAACTGTATTGTGTTATATATTCTATCCTTTCCTAAATAATGTATTATATTTTTTAATAGTTCCTGTGTGTAACCTTAATAAATTCAACTGATATTTTTATTTTATACTTTTGTATTTGGCTTACTGTAATAATTATTATATTTACTTATAATTTATTTGTATTCACTTTTGGAGCTTTTCTCTCCAGGCCTCTGCTGAAAATGGGTTCTCTGGAAACAGTCAGACTTTCCCGGTAACAAGTGTCAAATAAATAAATAATAAAAATATTATGATCCTAGGGAGTGGAAAGGTCAGTTAGCTGTAACAAAGTCCTTATAAAACTGAAGACATATTTTCCAAAATTAAAACCAATGTAAATAATGAAAATGTTTTGCAAAACAGGTCAGAAATTGTCTCCAAAAGAGCTATAACAAGGAATAAGTGAAAATAAGCTATATGTAAGGTGACTTCCTATTCATAGGTTCATAGGTTGGTACTAGGCTATTGTCCCTAGGGCCTATGCAGGCCTAGCCATAACAATTCCCTGGATATTTCTTCCCACAATATTTACTTCCCTGGACCCCTGTCTAGTAGGGTGACTGACGTGATCCCCGGGGTGAATTTTCTATCTCTCATCCAATTGTCAAGTTTTGTTTTGAAGAGGGCTAAGGAGGTGCTCTGCATGACATGTATGGGCAGTCTATTCCAGAGTATGGGGAGTCTCTGGGTCAGGAACCTACCCCTCCAGCATGTTTTGTTTATTGTGATGACAAGATTTATATCCCTGGAGCGTGTCGCTCTGAGGGATTGGGATTTTTTTAAGTGGAGCATGTCCAACAGCTCAGGGTTTGACATGGCCTTGTATGTTAAGCAGAGATCACCTCTGAGTAGATGATATGCCACAGAATATAGCTGGAGTTTTTTTAGATAGTCAGTATAGGGTATCTGCTTTAGGCATGTGATTCTTTTTGTGAGGTATTTTTGCAATCTTTCCAGCTGTGGCAGATGTCTTGTCAGGTACATACCAAATGAGGCAGTGTACTCTATAATGGGTCTAATGAGGGATGAGTACAGTGGGACAATGACCTCCTTTTTTCTGGATTAAAAAAGCCCTTAGTGATGAGGTGTGCCACATAGAAGAATGTCCTGACTGTTGTGGCAATCTGGTTATTGAAGGTGAGACCATTTTCCACCTGTGTCCGTAAGTCTCTCATAATACTTTCAGTGTTTAATGTACTGCCACCTATGTGGTAATTCATCGGTACATGTTTTTTCCCAAAATGGACAACTATACATTTCTTGGCATTAAGATTGAGCCCATGGCTCTGGCAACAAGCATCTGTTTCTGTAAGGCCCTTTTGTAGAATATCAACATCATCTGGGGATTCAATAATGGCTCCCAGTTTGCAGTCATCTGCGAACTTTGTTAACCAGAGTCCCTTAGTGATGGCCTGCACTTCAGAGAAGTAGATGCCAAACAAGAGCTTTCCCAGGACTGAACCCTGAGATACTCCACTTGCCACTTGTCTGGAGGTGGATTTGGAGTCGGCTACTTTTACAATCTGGGTTCTGCCAGTAAGCCAGTTGGCAACCCATCGAGTGACATACGGATTTATGCCCAGCTTAGTAAGTTTATCTATGATTCCAGAGTGGGGGATGGTATCAAAGGCCTTGGCGAGGTCCAGATAGGCTGTGTGGACCGCATTACCCTCATCCACAACTCTGGAAACTGATTCAGAGAAGTCAATCAGGTTCAGGAGACAATATCGGCCCTTCACAATCCCAAACTGGGTGCGGTCCATTGATTGAAGGTTGCCAATGTTTTTGTTTATAAGTTCCATGATAATGCGTTCCATGCCCTTGCAGATCAGGCTCATCAGACTGATAGGACGGTAGTTTGAGAGATCTAAGGTGGATCCCCCCTTGTGGAGTGGGATAACTGTAACTGTGCGCCACTCATTGGAGGTGAGGCTATGATTAAACATGACACTTAGGTGAGGTGCCAGTTCATTTTGTAGTTAATGTACTACACAGCACAGGATGTCGTCTGGTCCCATGGGAGCTGAATTCTTAGCTTTGGAGAGTGCGGTTTCTACCTGTGTGGCTGTGATCACTGGAATTTGGCAATCTTTTGGTATTGAGATGGGCCCTTTAGGGGGTGAGAGGGGGTGAAGTTGGCACTGAATCAATCTGCCAGGATATTGGCAATATCCTTTGGACCAGTATATTTAATGCCAGTTTGTTGTAGTGCAGAGCAGATCTGAGCATTGCCATTAAGATTCTTAACATAACTATATAATTCCTTGTTGTTTGTCTTTGGAATCATTGGCAATTTTATTTTCGTAACTAGCTTTGGAGGATTTTATGGGGGATCTCAGCTTCTTACTGAGGCTGGTAAGGGAGTTTTTTGCATCCTGGGATTTTCCTATTTTCTGCAACAGTTTCTTCCTTCTGTTGCATAGTTTGTTTATGGCAGGGGACCACCAGATTGGCTTCCTTTTTTTGGAGGAGAGTGTCTTGGTTCTATTTGGGATGGCACAATTCATGCATTAGTGGATGTGCTCATACAGTGCCTTAGTGTAGGATTCAGCAATTGAACTTTCAGCTCCCATCTGCATGAGTGTCATAAAGTTTGTCACTTCTGACTTGAGTAGCATGAAGTTGGCGTTGGAGAAGTTTTTATGGAGGTTTCCTTACTGGGGGGTGGGGGTTGGATGTGGATGTCAAGGATGATTTGCTTATGGTCAGACCTGACCAATGATGGGGGTGACCACTTGTGTGGAGCATCTGTCTCCCATGTTGGTAATGACCAGGTCTAGGATATTGGAGCTCCTGATGGGACTATGGATTAGTTGATCCAGGCCATTGGAATTTATGAATTCCAAGAACCATTGGGAAAAGGTGTTGGTACCCGAGTAGTTTTCCCAGTTAATGGCAAGGTAGCTGAAATCACCCAGTATTAGGGTGTTTGGTTGTATCTTAATATTTTCCAGTATTTTTAGAAAGGTGTAGTGAGAATCTTGGGGCATGGTTGGAGATCTGTAGCAAGCTACAGTTAGGATTGCAGTCTTACCTAGTGTTAGTTGCACCTGGAGAATTTCAGATGCATTGTGTTGGACAACTAGCCTGGAGGTGTGAATATCCTTGTTGAATATGGACACTCCTCCACCTTTAGTGTTTGAGTCTTGGTTTGGTGGCTGAAAAGTGTGTTAAGAGTTGTAGCCTGGTATTGCAGGGGTGCTCCCTGGAGCCTTGAACCAGGTCTCAGTTACTGCACAAATATCGATGTTCTCCATTTTTAGGAGTGCCTCGAGAGAGTGCATTTTGAGGTTTAGACTTATAGCATTGAATAGCATTACCTTCATATTTTGCATGCTTGTATCTGTTATGGTGGTGGTTTTGTCCTTTGAACCTTGCCTAAAAAAGGCACTATAGGGGTAGCAAGAGCTTTAGCCAGTAACTTGAATCCCAGGGGCGACAGGTGCAGACCACCTCTGGCAAAGCATTGTTGTCTGTCGATCATGTTGTCCCAGGCAGACAGATACTGGATCCCCTTTGAATGACACCAGAAGCTTGGGCAATTGTTTAAGTCAATCATTTTATCCATATACTGTGGTATCATTCTGGGTGAAGGCAGGATGCTACTCAGGGTAGGGTCATACCTGCCTGGGCCACATGATCTGAGAGCTCTTCCATGTCTCTTTTCATGTAGTCCAGGGAGGTACTTCTCAAGTCATTCACTCCAACATGGACAATAACAGAGTCGTATTTGTACTTGTTGTGGAGTGACTTGAGTGCATGTGTTATGTGGCAGATCCTGGCACTTGACAGGCAGCTGACTGTGATTTAATCCTTGCTCAGCCTGGTGAGTGGGACATCAGTGTGCCTGACTATAGAGTCATCTTTGGCTAAAGTGTTGGGTACGTTGTGTTGCCTCAGGGGCTATTGTTGGGTAGCACACTGGTGTTGTGAGCTATGTGTCACTTTGGTTGTGATTGGTGTTTGTTTGCGTTTCAGCTTCAGAGGTCCTTGTTGCTTGGGGAGGTTAATGTTAAGGGCCTCCACATATGTAGGTTTAGTGTTGCTATGTGTGGGTGTTGATGGTGTGGGATTTGAAGGTCTATGTGTTGCTTGAGTTGTAGTGCAGGTGTTAACCATCTCCTCTTGACTGTCTAGCACAGTCTTGGCTGGAGAGAGCTTTGCTTCCAGTTTGGCTATGTAACTGCATCTCTCGCAAGTTGCAGTGTTGGGTGGTAGGAGGAGAGGTTTGTCTGTGTACATGAGGGATTTGCTGTATTGCCACAGTATGCCCAGATTCACCAGGTAGACAGGAGAAATCACCAGAAGCTAACCCTTGGACATGACTGTTTAGGTGCTTTTTTTGTAAAGTACAAGAGCTGTTTTCCCTTACCTTTGCAAGGTACTTTGCAATTATAGGCTGTTTAGTGCCTATGATTAATTTCTCCTTATTAACAAGGAGAGTTGAGTGCTTGTATCAGTTTAAGGCTTCCTAGTGCTTTCCAGCAGGTTCTAGAGCAAGTGCTAGCCACAGGGGTTCAGATTAGTGCTACTACTGAGAAACCAGCTAGTTCTAAGGGAAAATTTGAAGAGCAGACATTCTGGCACCTGGAATAGTTTAACCATAGTCCCGCGGCACTGCACGATGTGAAAAATGAGCAAACACACGCATTTTTAAGCCAGAAAGCTGAAAGGGATAGAAATCAGCCCAAAATGGCTAATAAAATTACAATTGAAAGTATGTGGTATACAAGTGTAAATTACACAACTACAATAAATTAAGTGCAAACCAGAAACAATTTCAGTGATTGTGAAAAGCTTGTATTTGGGGTTCTGTATACAAATGGTAGCATGGCATATGGAGCATGACCACCTCCCTTTTGCTCCAACTGTGTAGTTTCTGGGCAGCCAAGCACTGTTGGGAACCATGGCTATAATGTAGCTTGTAGTGATAGGCACTGTCTAATGCAGAGGTGAAGATACTGGGCACCCAGCCTTCAGGAGTTATTAAAATGGAATTCAGCTTTCTAAACAGAAGGGCTCAGCCATTGATAGTGTAGGCATCAATAGTAACAACACAATAGCTGTGGCAACATATGTATGCACAGATCTTCGAGATGGTCAAGGCACAAAGAAATGCAAATGTGAAATAGCACAGACATATGGATGTGAAAACCACTGCTGCTTATTTTAGCTATTGAAATGCTTAAGGATCTCATCACCGCACAAAAGTTAAAAAGAAAACAATAGCTTTCACAAGTAATAATAGTTAATGTAAAAATATATTCTTAAAAGAAGCTCCCGCTGATCATATGTAAGTAAACACTGCTAAAAATCATTTATGGGACTCCAGAATGAAACCTCAGCATCGTGTCTGAATCAGAGAACTGGGGCAAGATACAATTCAGCCTGCTAAAATTTTCCATTTAGTAGCTTAGAACAGCCAGCATCCCTCTCCTAGTGACCTGATGGACCTAGTTGGAACACAGGGCACAAGAAGCCTTTATATAATTTACATATGGCAACAGCAATGCACAAACAAAGATGCAAAGACTGTACCTACAATGCCCAGCTGCACTAGAGACATAGGTGGTAATAATGCCGACTGTCCAGTAAATACAATGTTTGAACAAAAGGGATGTCAGTAGTGATCCATGAGTTCCATACATCACTCAAACTGGGTCAATGAGGATCTATTGTTCCTCTTCCCGGTGTCACCTCTCATGAAACACTAAAGATACATATTTTGGTTATTGCTCTATAATGTGTAATATGACAAACAGTACAAATATTTATTGAATAGTAGCTTTACTACTGTGCAACTAGTTATCATTTTCAGTTTGTACTGTAAATCCTGAATATCTTGTAACAGTGCACACACACACACACACACACACACACACACACACACACACACACACACACACACGCACACACACACGCATACACACACACACACACACACACACACACACACACACACACACACACACACACACACACACATGCACACACGCACACACGCACGCACGCACACATGCACACACGCACACACACACAACATATGGACAGAGCCTAACAAGTTTTCATAGTAAAAGTCATTAAAGTTACACAGGTTTTCATCTTCTTTTTCCTACCCATTCTCCAGTGTTGTATCAAGTGGAGTTTGCTTACATAAATTAGGAGACTGTGGGAGACTCCTAAGGAAGAGGTTTTGACTTTTTCAGAAAATAGAATATGAAAAACTCATTATGTGTTGATTTCTGACTTTAATGATTTGTATCCCAATCAGTAAATTGAAAGTCAAAAATGATTATTCTTTGCCATGAAAGGTGGTTACTGGTGATTTGAGATCTACTGAATCTAGGACATTTTTGGATCCATTAATATTCCTTACAAGCTGTTACATTATCAGTTTGTAATTTTGAGTATGTACTTTCTACATTTAAATACTACATTGTGTGTTATTTTGGGGGGATCAATATGATGAGGTGCTATTAAAGAAAAACTCCATCTTAGAACTAAAAAAACATGTTTTTTTCATTGTATTGTTGTTTGCTGGGCTATTTTAATGTGTCAAAATCATCCAAGTGCTTCTTTTACATTTGTAATGTAATTCCCACAAAGTTGCAGATGATGGGGCCTGCCTTGGTAACATGATCTTGCTATCTTGCTGCCATTCCTTCTTCCCAGAATAAATTTCAAGTCCTCTTTATATAAGTCATGCTAGACATAAGGAAGTGGTGTTGTTTTCTCATGCCATTAAGATAGAATGGCAGGACTGTTAAACACTGTCAGTTAATGGATTCCCTTCAAAAGCTCCACGTTTCAAAACTTTGAACTGCAAATGGTCGAGAGCTTAAGACTGAAGTTTTGAAACTTTGAACGTTTTGAATGGAGATGACATACAGTGCAGAATGGGAAATTTACCATTTTCCTCACTGTAGTGTGATCTCGTAGTTATTATATTTATTTTGCATGGGGTGGGGGGTGGGGGTGCAGGGGATGCTTGCCCAAAACAACATTTTTTTGTTTTTATTTTTCTTATTACAATTAAAAAAAAAAAAAAACTTTGATTTTATGGTCTTGACCATTTGCAATTTAAAGTTTTGAAACTTCGAGCTTGTAAGTAGGTTCCATCTAACACACCTTCTGTAACAGAGCTACATCTATGTTTTACTGACTGAGCCTCATTTATGTATCTGTCAGAGCTTGTTCTGTGCTATAAATAGCTGTTAGCTACTTCCAGCAAAAAAAGTAGGTAAATAGCAAGCTTTGTAACGGGATTCTTTTGTAGTTCTAAAAGAATCGACAAACTTTCCCCCACACAATCTTGCTGAAGTGGGAAAACTCTTACTACAGTAAATGATGCTTGCTGTATCATGTACAGGTGACAAGTAGTACTCAAAAGGACCCCAAAGTAAGTTTGTCTGCTACTTCCCAATGCCTTCAGTGGCAGTTATTTTCTCTCTCATGAATGATGCAGAATTAAAATCTGCATTACTAGTTCCTTAATTATTTCTGTCATGTTCACCCCCTTTTTTTCTATTTTGTATTAATTTATACTTTGGTAAACAGGAAAATGAACTGGTCCCAGGACCCTTTTCAGCCACGACTTGGGCTACATTGGCAAAGATAATAAGTAATAAATCCACTTAGCAATACAAAGAAAAAAAAAAACGGTCATAAAGACATTGATAAAGATTACCTCTGCAATACATAGCCAATGTATGACAGTGAATAAATGAAACATTAAACAACATTTACTAAAATGCATACATTCATGCTTAACTCTACTGTGATAACTTATTATAAATAATGAATTGTATGCACCCATATTGTACAACTCAAAAAGCTGTAAGATGTTACTGTTCAATAAATGACTTGGAATCAGCAAGTGATTGTTTTATTGGCTTCACAAAATAAAGGGGTGGGGGGATAATTATATTTGCATCACTTTTGTTGCACTAAGCTAGTATGAAAACATACAAACCTACAAATTTTGGAATGGAATAACCATTCCAGCTGAACCTAATAACTAGTATGGTGAAAAAAAGATTTTAGACATGTAGAAAGTAAGAGAAATGAGGTTGAAGACAATTAAATGCACACATATGCACACGCCCCATCTGTGTGTGTATATATTTGTGTGCATCTGTATATGTGGGTGTTATGTACACACACATACATGCACATCCATATGTCAGTGCATGTGTGACTACTTAAAAAAATGTATATTACATATTTCTGTCTAGCTGTATTGACAGTTTACTGCATCACACATATAGCATTTATACATGCTACATATATTTTTATACACACACACGCGCGCACGCGTACACACACATACACACACACACATATACACACACACACACACACACACACACACACACACACACACACACACACACACACACACACACACACATCTATATATATGTGTGTGTGTGTGTGTGTGTGTGTATGTGCAGACAAACATATACGGTTACACAAAATTTCCATTTTGATTTGTTTTTATTTAAAGGTCATGCAGTACACACCATGCATATAATCTAGTTCTCTGTTATACACACACACGGATATGTTTTTGTACATACATGTAAGATGTGTGCTGTATACATGTACTTTATACACACACATACGTGCACATATACATAAACACATACACTTGCATATGCTATATATGTGTATATATATATATATATATATATATATATATATATATATATATATATATATATATAGTATGCACACAGACAGAGTCAGACAGACATGCATTTAAACACAGTTAAGTGCTTCACATGTTTTTAATGCAACAACACATAATAAACATATCTTAAGGCAAATTCAGCTGTATATTATGGTTGCCATCAATGGTCACATTTCCTTTGTGGACTAGAAAATGCTGTTGCACTGTACCACTGTAAGAAATTACTCAAAGTCAGTGGGAATCTCTTATCATGGATCTGTGTGTACCAGATATACAACCCCCTCAGGAAGGATGTCACAAAAAGCATAAAAGACCATAAAAAGAACAGTATCAGCCCACCTAGTTGACATGGTTGCCACCTGTCTCTCTTTTTGCAATTCTGTCTTGTGTGTGTGTGTGTGTGTGTGTGTGTGTGTGTGTGTGTGTGTGTGTGTGTGTGTGTGTGTGTCTGTGTTGGGGAGGGCTTGAAAATGGTAAATGTGTTAATACTTCACAAAAAATATATTTTTTGACTTTTCTCTAAATGTTGCAGAAATCTTTGATACTACATTTGAGTTATCTTAACATATAAACTATTATAAATGTCTGCCGCGGTGGTACGGCAGTAGTGTTGTTACCTCACAGCCAGAGGTTCTCCCATTCGATTCTCAGCTTGGCTTGGGAGTGCCTTCTGTGTGGAGTCTGCATGTCCTCCCTGCGGTTGGGTAGCGTTTGAAAGACATGTGTGCGTAAATGGGCATGCCTTCATTGAAGGTTGAGCATCGAGCTGGCACCTCGGCATTTCGTAAAAATCTACTGCCAATCATTAGTGGACCAGAGTTCCGCTGTGGCGACCCCTTACCAGGAAAAGCCAAAAGACAAACAAACATAAACTATTATAAATAACCAACATTTAAAGCTTAGCATTTTAATACTGTGATGCTGCTTATGTAAATTTGTCAGAAGCTGTGATAACTGCCTTTAAATCCCTGACTGATCTAATTGATGTGTTTTGCTATGAAAGGGGCGTGTTACGTTCTTCTCCTCTCTGCAATAAAGACAGTGGAAAACAGTTCCATATGTACCTGACAGGGTAAACTACATATTTATCTGTGCCTGTGGTAGTCATGCAAGCAGAGATGAATTCCAGTGCAAAGTATGTGAAAAGTTAAGCTTAAAACAAAGGAGATTGGGTTTCCCTTCATTGGATTCCAAGTCAAGGAAATGAAAGCATTAAAAAGTACAAGCAGGTTTCTGGTACATAAAATACACTGGAACCATATTGTAGGGAGAAAAGGAACGCAAGGCCACAGTTTAACTGTAGGAGATGGCAGAGTTTCCCTTTAATTTATCACACCAGAAACAGAAAATGGATAACTGTAGGTGTTTCACTGTTGAAAAAAAAAAACACTTGCTCTTCCATTTCAGTGTTTCATATTATTATAATATTTAATATTCTAGACTGTTAACCTGAATTTTACTTAATTTTAAACATAAATGTTTTTGATTCTACACCAGAACAGGAAAATATAACTTCTCCTCCTACAATATAGGAAGAAAATATCATATCAAAGTCATCACTGTACATATAATGTCAAACAAAATTTGTAAAAAAATGTAAAATAGTCCAGTTAGACATGTTTAGCAGTATGTTGACTTACTAGGTATGAAGATACATTTCCTGCTGTTCTGTTGTGTTGATGCATCTTTTTATCTATATTAATGTTTAGCAGTATGTTGACTTACTAGGTATGAAGATACATTTCCTGCTGTTCTGTTGTGTTGATGCATCTTTTTATCTATATTAATTACTTTGAATTTGTTTAGTGGTGTCACCTACAAAATTCCACTGTATTACATTGCATTTAAATATCTCTGATGTACCTTGTTATTGCTGTGATAATTTATGTAAAATTCTGAATAGTTATGGTAATTATCTATATTTTGTACTGCATTTGTGCCTGGGACATTAGAAAGGGTACATGGACCAAACCACCCACTTATGGACTAAATCACATTAGCAAGGTTATGTAGTACAGTTTTTGTGTTTTTTCCCTTTTAGCAACTATAGTGTGGCTGTGGCTAAGTTGCCTCTCATTATTGAGGTGGAGGGAGAAAAAAATGCTATACTTTTTAATGTTTTTTTTTTTGAGTTACACTTTTCAAAATTTTCAATACTTTAACTTTGTGCAACTCAACTGAAAAGGAAAACCATTGTCCCCAGACCTGCAAAGAAAATACTGTATCATATAGCCATTGCAACCATTTATTGAACTGAAACCACTCCACGGATAGTCTGATATGAATCAGGAGTAACATAATGCAATGACACTGTACTCAACTAGTGAACAGCCTGCTCCAGATAGAATAACCCCCCCTACAAATGGTATGTCCACCCAATGACTCTTGGCACACTAATATTATGGGGTGTAGCATTACAATTGCTCACTTTTCCCCAGCAATCAAACTATCTAGGTAGCCCAGGAACATAGAAGGAATGAATGGGGTGGGGGTGGGGCTTCTGCATGACCAACCATCAGGCATAAATTGCATATCTCCCACTTTCTTGACAGCACATTGTCTGTAAATTGTATCCTTACCATGTGACCTTTATTGACTTTCCATGAAAACAACTATAAAACTAAGATAAACATAGTATTTTGCTTCTTAATATGCACTGAATACAAAATGAAAATTACTTAACATCTGCAAAACACACAAGTCAGTTTGCAGAACAAGTAACATCATGCTTATTTCTGGCAGAACATTTTAAAATATATTGCACTAATGAAGAGGTATAAAGGTTAAACAAGTCCAGACCAGTATCTAATAAATGAACCCCATCTGTCTGAAATCCAACTGGGTCCTTATCTTGGAAGTCCCATTGTTCTGAAACATAAAATCCTAAAAAGAGTGTTGGCCTGAACATCATTTGATAAAGAAACTTGGAGGTTGCTTCTGCTGCTGGAGGAACTAAAATAGTAGGCTAACGCAGTCCAAGCCATCAAAGTCAGAAAGAGTACAGTTAGCCATATCAAGAACTTTGAAACTGTTTGACAGCAAGTGTCTCTTATATACCAACCCAAAGGGATTTCTTCCAATGTCAGTCACCACCATCTGAGGCTAGCCTATTTGTTGGACAAGTTCATCAAAGGCTGCCAGGACCTGTATGCAGAGCAAACCAGGATACCATTTCCAGATGATTTTCACAGCAAGTAGATCCAGTTCCAGGTTTGTTCCATTGGTAACTGTTGTTTTTTGCTGACATCTTCATGAATGAGTGACCCAAGATGAGAATGAGTAACACCTGAAAAAAAAAACACAACTGGAAAATTTTAGCACAAATCATAGTCTTCCACTACCTAATAAAGCTAAGAAAAGCTGCTGAGGTCCAGTGCTCAGCTCCTTTGAAGACCTGAATTGATTGTTCCTTTGTGACTAAATCCATGGCCTTACCAATTTAAAAGAGGAAGTAGTGATCTCACTTATGCAAAAGGCCTTCCAGTACAGGCAATTGATAAGTGTGGCCCAAACTACAAGGAAAGATGACTTGAAAGGCTCAGCTGGACCCCCATTAGTATGCTACACAACAGCTGCTTCTCGGTGGGATGACTATCATTACCAGAACAACCCTTGAGCCTCACCCAGCTGACGATGATCCTATAAATGATTCAAGACTTAGCAATATCTGACAAACGTACTACCCTAGCCAGCAAAACTGAAAGATATGAGGTGTATACATAGGGTTTTTGTGGCCTTGTTCAATAAGCACTGTAAGGCTAAATAATGACAAATTAAGCAGGGTGACCATGTCCTCTCAACAGGTGAAAGTGTTGTACAATATTCAGCAAAAGAGTGTAGCACTATTCAGTTGACTGGGCAATGGTCAATGCAAGTCTGGCAAAAGCAGAGGAACAAAAGGTAGGAGGAGCTCTGGTGACTTCTCCATAACCTGTGGGGCAAGATGCTGCTGCTAGGAACTAATACTCTTTTCAATGAATAAATCAAAGTGCGTAGATCTGCAGTCTTCTGACAGAAAAAACAAAAATCTTTTGAAATATTCTTCCACTGATTTACCTTGAATCACTGCCCCTAACACTGAATAACTCTTCATGTCCTTGAATCTCTGCCCCTACCACTGAATAACTCTTCATGTCCTTACCTGCAGAATGTGCCAGTTGTTCAACAGGGGCTGATGGTCCCAGTTATTCCTCTAAAACCTGCTCACTGGCCCTCTTGCAACATAGTTCATAGTTTAGTACTAAGCTAACTGCCCTTGCAAGCCATTTTAAGCTTAGCCAATTATCCCTTGTGAGACTCAAATGCTGCACCTTGTGTTTGTAAGGCAAACACCTTAGCCATTAAGCCACCCTCCCAACTAGTTGCACTGTATGCCAAACACTATACACAGTACTATGGATATTATTCTGTTTCATCTTACTTTTGTTACCTTTCACTTGAATACAGCTGCATTCATTAACATTTATTTATTTTTGATTTTTCTGACTGGGTAATTGTTCTGTGCTTGGGTCTTTTTTCTGCTGCAGTTCTTTCAGTAACATCTGACTATGTGTCCCTCGACCTTTCCCTGAGTGGGAGCTGGCATCTCCTACCACTGACCTTTACCTGGAAAATCTTTGAAAAGAGTACTAGCCTGAGAAGCAGTAACTTTCTATTTTGCTCTCAAATCTTGGACTGATGACATCACCTGAAAAGAAAACAAATACATTAGTATACCTCATTATATAATGCTCACCTTTCTCTTGAGCCACCTCCTCAGCAGAGTAATTGATGAGCCAGTAAAACTAATTGTTACAGACAAAGTGAAAGCCAACCTGTACAGAATGAACCAAGATAACTCTAACTACCTAGCTATGACTCCCCAATCCTGTTACATGATGACGAGGAACTGATGACCTCCTGTAGTGAAAACAAGGAAACATGTAAAACCTACAAGGAACCTGACAGTGACACCCTGCCAGAAACCAGCAATACCCATAGCTAAGCAACAGCACAGATAGCAAATAACATATGAGACTAGCAGAGCGATAAGTGCCAGTCTTACTGTCTTCTAAGCTAAAGATATGCCTGTGTGTTTACTCTATAACCGAGTACAAGATAAAATGCAGGCTAACCCTCAAATATAGCCTAGCACCCAAATACTTGAAAGTGAAAGATAAAACAGGCGAATTTCAATTACTAAACAATCACCCTGATTAGAATTATGGACCTGTTTACTTCTGAAACTGCTATAGCATACCTGCTCAAGATGAATGCTAGACATACCTCTCAGATGTCTGGATTTTTGCAGAATGTTCAGATTTTTGTTTCTTATAAAATCTACAGTTTTCTGGCAAGGTGCTGGGTTGATCTGAGGACTGAAGTCACTAAATAATGACATGCATTTGAGTTTCAGACTTCATATCTTTTAGAAAATGCATGCTAAGACAGATCCTGTTATTCTAGGATTTTTTTTTAAGGTAACAAGAGCAACATTTTAAATCTGACCTATTTTGGGGCCCTTGCCCCCCCATTATCTCAGGCTTTGTCCAGATTTTTAGCACTAAGAGATTGAGAGATATGATGCTAGACAATGCAAAAGGGATTGCCCCTCTTTCTTTGTGAATAGAACCTAGAACTACTGAACCCATTGGTACAAAAAGGGAGACTAAAATCTGCAGATCGACTAAATTATGAACTTGTGGGTCTACTACTTTAAGGGAGAAATCTCTCCCATCAACTCGGCTTTAAGACAAGGCCTGAATTTGCTATTTGCATGTTCTAACTATCCTGACGACTCCTGACTGGTAGTTATGTGGAGAAATTGCTGCTATGGTTAATAAGCATGCCTTTCAAATATATCGACTTATGATAAAAATGCACCTTTTAAGTCTTAACAGTGCATGTTCTGGTTGAACCACATTTGAAATGGAATACTTCATAAGTTAGGATTAAAATTAGTAATGTGCCAGTTATACAAATGTACCAGATTTCTTTGCTGAGATTTGATCAAATCTAACTGCAATAAACCATGTACTATTTATTGAAAATGTTGAAAATGTAATCCAGATTGCATGACTATACGTTTTGTTGTGAATGACTCCAGTATTAGTTTGTTAGACTTGTACGTGGGCTGTAAAAGAAAAAAACAAATTTTAACTTATAGGAGATGTTTGTGGAAATTGCATCACTGTAACAATAGGGCTTACTGAGGAGAAATTTTATTGATGCGAAATTAAAATAGTGTGGAGTTTTAACTGGACGTGACTCAGTCTTTCATCTTGTGAGTGCAGAAAGCACAAGATAAATTTAATTTGAGAGTGATACAGCTGGATCTAGTAAGAGATGCAGTGCACTGTCATCTGAATATGGATATCAGCTCAATATAAATGTCCTTGGTAGAAGTCTCAGTTGTATACACATGCTGAAAGGTGCTTGGCTTTGCAACTTCTTCAAATGATTAGTTTAGAAATATGAGTTTTCTTACATTAGGCATGTTTTGAAAATAGTCCAATTTGGTGTGTTAAAATTTTTATGTACTTTCTGGAATTATGTGACATGTTTTAAGTCTGTTTCAAAAAGTCTAGCATAATTGACATAACACCTTCTAAAATTAGCACATTCTGTGGTTTTCTAATCTAAAGTTGTAAATAAGTCTAACTTGACCCTTACTTCTTATGACAGGAAAACAATCACCCATTGTGAGCTGCAGGTGTGTAGGTTAGAATGCTTTATTTCTGCTAGGCCGCCTTAAGTTTCATCGGCAGGAACCAATATTACACTGAAAGAGCAATGCTGAAGTGTTACCAAGTGTAACACAAATTGCAGTGGTAATCTCAAATATATAACTCAATCAAGAATACACACAATAAACCTGGCAAACTTTATAGACATAAACACTGTATGGATGCTTTCACCAAAACTACAATAGCCAATAAACTTCTACTCCCCTCCTTTCTTTATGAAGCCCCTATTCTTAAAAAACTTCACATAACCTTAAAGAACAAACTATAGTCATGTTATCACAAAATTGCCAAATTTGCAACTGGTCTACCAAACCGTACTCACCACTGTTTAGCATAACTCTCTCTAGCTCACAAAATAATATATAAACTTGACAGCTGACAGCCTTGAAAACTAACTTACAGCCCTATACTCCACCCAGAAATCTTGGCTCCACTAATAAACTACTTCTACAAGTACATAGACCTACCAAAAGAGCTGGATAATGCCTTTACTCCTATGCTATTGCTAAACTATGGAATACCCTACCATTAAAAATTAGTGCCACCAAATCCCTCAGGACCTTCAAACTTACACTTAAAGACAACTACCTCAACTCTCAAAACTGCTCTTGCTCCAATGCAACAACCAATTGACTGAATATCTTTCTTATAGTCTACTAACTCCTAATTTCTTAAGCTTCCCCCTGCTTTCATAACACCCCCTTTCTTCCTACTTTTCCCTCTTCGATAAATTCTCCCTTTTATCTAGTTTAGATTCTTTCACCCACCCCACCTTACCTCTCACCATAATTATTTCTATAATACATCCTAATCGAACTTTCTCACACTAATTCCTCTCTCTCATCTAACCCCCTGCCTCTTCTACTATATCTATATTCATCTACTTCTCCCAACAATAAACTCCTTGCTAAACATCTCCCATACTACCGACATACCAAAAAGCTCTACTGGCTGCGTGCTAATTTTAACAAATCTGATTGCATTGCCCTTGATATCTACAAAGCACTCACAAATGTGACTTATGTCACAAAACACACACCTACATTCACGGAGGCTCTAAATAAAAACCTGCCCAAGCATCAGGGACATCCAAAGCATAAACGCAAGCAAACTCCACCCCCCAATAACAACGTACCCAACACTCTAGTCATAGGTGACTCTATAGTCAGGCACACTGATGTTCCACTCACTAGACTAAACAAGGAGAAAGTTACTATCAGCTGCCTGTCAGGTGCCAGGATCCGCCACATAACACATGCACTCAGGTCACTCCACAATAAGTACAAATATGACAATGTCATTGTCCATGTTGGTGTAAATGACCTGAGATGTACCTCCCTGGACTACATGAAAAGAGACATGGAGGAGCTCTCCGATCTTGTATCCCAGGCAGGTATGACCCTAACTCTGAGTAGCATCCTGCCATCACCCAGAATGATACCACAGTACAAGGACAAAATGATTGACTTCAACAATTGGCTAAGCTTCTGGTGTCATTCTAAGGGGATCCAGTATTTGTCTGCCTGGGGCGACATGATCAACAGTCCACGATGCTTTGCCAGAGATGGCCTGCACCTGTCGCCCTTAGGATTCCGGATACTGGCTAAGACTCTTGCCACCCCTATAGTGCCTTTTTTAGGCAAGGTTCAAATGACAAATTCACCACCGTAACAGGTACAAGCAAGCAAAATCTGAGGGTAATGCTACTTAATGCTAGAAGTCTAAACCTCAAAATGCACTCACTCGAGGCACTCCTTAAAATGGAGAACATTGACATCTGTGCAGTGACAGAGACCTGGTTCAAAGCTCCAGAGAGCACCCCTGCATTACCAGGCTTCAATTCATACCACAGCTTTCGGCCACCTAACCCAGAAAGAAGCACTAAAGGCAGAGGCGTGTCCATAGGCTAGTTGCACAGCATAATGCATCCGAGATTATCCAAGTGCAACTAACTCTGGGCAAGACCGCAATCCAAATTGTAGCTTGCTACAGATCCCCCACCATGCCCCAGGATTCACACTCCTCATTTCTTGATACACTGGAAAGTATTAGGGTACAACCCAACACCCTAATAATGGGCGATTTCAACTACCCCACCATTAACTGGGAAAACTACTCATGTACCAACTCTTTTGCTCAATGTTTTCCAGAATTCATAAATTCCAACGCCTTGGATCAACTTATTCACACCCCCACCAGGGGCAGTAATATCCTAGACCTGGTCATTACCAACATGGGAAGCCGGTGTTCCACACCAGAGGTCAATTCCTCGTTGGTCATATCCGACCACAAGCTTATCAGCCTAGACATCCACATCCCACCTCCAGCCCCAATTAGGGAAACCATCATAAAAAACTTCTCAAAAGCCAACTTCACACTTCTTAAGACAGAAGTGGCAAACTTCATGACACCCATGCAGACGGACAATAGAGGTATGACTGCTGAATCCTACACAAATGCACTTTATAAGCACTTACACGAGTGCATGGATCATGCTATCCCTAATAGAACCAAGATGTTATCCTCCAAATAAAGGAGGCCAATCCGGTGGTCCTCTGCCATAAACAAACTCTACAACAGAAGAAAGAAACTGTTGCAAAAAAGAGTAAAATCCCATGACTGGAGGAACTCCCTGGTCAACCTCAGTAAGAAGTTGAGATCCCTCATAAAATCCTCCAAAGCTAGTTATGAAAACAAAATTGCCACTGACTCTAAAGACAACCACAAAGCATTCTATAGCTATGTCAAGAATCTAAATGGGAACACTCAGATCTGCTCCGAGTTACAGCATAATGGAACTAAATATACAGAACCAAATGATATTGCCAACATCCTAGCAGATAGGTTCACTGCTAACTTTACCCCCCTCTCACCCCCTAGAGGGCCCATCTCTATACTGGAAGAATACAAAGTTCCTATAATCACGGCTGCACAGGTAAAAACACACTCTCCAGAGCCAAGAACACAGCATCCATGGGACCTGACAATATCCCAGGCTGCGTTCTACACAAACTACAGAATGAACTGGCACCCTACCTAAGCACCATGTTCAATCATAGCCTCACCTCAGGCTTTGTACCCAATGAATGGCGCGCCGCGACAGTTATCCCACTTCCACAAAGGGGGAGCCACGACGGACCCCGGGAACTACCGCCCCATTAGCCTGATGAGCCTGGTCTGCAAGGCCATGGAACGTATCATCATAGAACTCATAAACAAAGACATTGGTAATCTCCAAACTCTGGACCCTACTCAGTTTGGATTTGTAAAAGGCAGATCATGTCTCCTAAACCTGATTGACTTCTTTGAGGCAGTCACCAAAACCATAGATGAGGGTAAAATGGTTCACACAGCTTATCTAGATCTCGCCAAGGCTTTCGACACCATCCCCCACTCTGGTATTATAGATAAGCTCACTAAACTAGGTATAAATCCCTATGTCACAAGATGGGTTGCCAACTGGCTCACGGACAGAACCCACACTGTGAAAGTAGCGGATTCCAAATCCGACATCAGACCATTGACAAGTGGAGTACCACAGGGTTCAGTCCTGGGTCCTCTTCTGTTTGGTATCTACTTCTCTGAAGTGCAGGCCAACACAGAAGGTCTTTATTAACAAAGTTTGCAGATGACTGCAAACTAGGAGCCATAATTGAAACTCCTAATGATGTGGACAAACTACAAAAGGGCCTCACTGAGACAGATACCTGGTGTCAAAGCCATGGTCTGACGCTCAATGCCAAAAAGTGTATTGTCATCCCCTTTGGTAAAAACTCTGTACCCATGAACTACCACATAGCTGGTAGTCTACTTAATGCCGAAAATGCGATAAGAGACCTTGGGACACAGGTGGACAGTAGTCTCTCCTTTGATAATCACATCTCCACAGTGGTCAGGAAATCCTTCTACGTGGCTCATCTCATCACAAAAAGATTCTCATCCAGAAAAAAAGAGGTCATTGTTCCCCTCTACTCATCACTCATTAGACCCATTATAGAGTACAACACCCCTTTTGGTATGTACCTCACAAGACATCTACAACAACTGGAAAGACCACAGAAATACCTCACAAAGACGATTACTGACCTCAAACAGATGCCCTATGCAGACCATCTCAAAAAGCTACAGCTTTATTCCATCGCATATCGCCTACTCAGGGGTGATCTCTGCGTAACATACAAAGCTATGTCAAACCCAGAGCTGTTGGACATGCTCCACTTAAAGAAATCCCAATCCCTCTGAGCTACACGCTCTAGGGACCTTAACCTTGTCACCACAATAAACAGACCATGCTTGAGGGATAGATTCCTGTCCCAGAGACTTTCCATACTCTGGAACAAACTACCTATCTATGTCAAACAGAGCTCCTCATTAGCACTCTTCAAGAAAAATCTTGATGATTGGATGGGAAATGGGAAATTCACCCCGGGGATCACTTCTGTGGCTCTGCTCGACAGGGGCACAGGAAAATAATTTTCTTGGGTGGCGAAAGCCAGGGTACATTTTTTGGCTAGGCTTGTATGGGCCCTAGGGCCAATAGCCTAGTACCTACCTATGAACCTATGAACCTATATGCAAACCATGGAATCCTTGATATTCAGTGTAGATAAGTCTTTATTACTAATACATGGTTACACCACATATGTTTTATTTTAATATCTTGTTATTGCTCTTACTTTTAAAACATTTTTGTAATTCATTATTGTACTTTATGATTGTACTTTGTTAATTTCTGGAGCTTTTCTCCCTGGGCCTCCAATGAAAATGGACCTCTGACCTAGTCGGACTTTCCCGGTCACCAAATGTCAATAAATGTCAATAAATAAATAAATAAATATATATTTTTTGTATTTCTGAATGCTACTATCATTCAACTGTATTGCTCTCATTATACTAAAAGTGTATTAAATGTATGTATTTGCAGCTTGGGTGTCTCTGTGTAATACTAGAAAAGGCCCTTGTCAGTTTTAGTAGTGGTTATGTTATTAAACGCCAATCTACACTGAGCTCATTTGGACTGTCAGAATGAATGACGAAGCAGAGTTTTATTAAAGTGACAAATTAATGGTGACATTTGCCAGGAATTAGTGCAACATTTCTATATCAGTTCTTGTTATGGTCATTAGATGATATTTGTGTGCTTCTTACCATTTCAGTAAGTTTTGAAGATGATGTGGTGCTACTATCATTGATTCCTATCTTTCTGATTCGGTGCCCTTCAGATTCATCTTTTTGATCTGATGTCTGTTATTTATTGCTTGGCCTCTTCATATTGAGATGAAGTGAAAAAAATGAAGGAAGAGACAATTGGACTGCCAGTGAAACAAAGACTTTTCAAGACCGAGTGACTGCACAAACTCTCTGAAGTGACAGTCTAATTTCTGCAATTGTAATGGCATATACTTTTACAATACTCTTCTCTCACAGAGATTCCACAATAAGTGCAACATGCTACATAATGATTAAGGTATTTACCTCAGACACAAGGAACAGGGTTTGATTCTCCCCCTTAAGGGGCAGTTAGCCTAGTACTTATCTAGGGCACTGCACCTAAAAAAAACAAGAAATGTGAGTTTTGCTGTTATTTGGCTAACTAAAACAAGAAATGAAAGGCCACTAAGTATTTGCTAGATATCTCACCCTGTCTTTTGTGTGTCTCTGTGTGTACATTTTCTCAGCCTTTGTGAAGTAGCCTGTAGTGTAGAGTAATTTAAAACATGAAACAGATAGCTGATTATATACTCTTGCCCATACAGTGTTACTGATGTAAGTAACCAAATAATCACTCATTTCATAATGTTGGTTCTCACACTGATGAAATAGTTGAGTTCACGTACTTTCATGTTATTTTATTTTGTTTGATAATCACCTAAGCATATTTGCATTGTGTCTCTTTTTGTGATTGTAAGTGGAGATTGAGGGTCTCATTTCTTGGAAAAGGATGAAGAATGTTTTCTGTAATGGTTGAAGATACAAGGGAGTTCTTAGCTGAGTACCTTACTTATCTCACAGAATGGACTCCTAAGCTATCCAAATGAAAATAAAACAGCTGGTATTTCAGTGTTTATGTCACAGTCATCCTTCTGACTAGCATGCAAGTAGTAATCTTGAAAGGGAAAAAGTAGATACTATTCTCAACTAGAAGATGCTTCACAGGCCTCCAACCTGTTTATTTATTTAATATGTTTATGACATTATTTATCAGGCACTTTCTTAAAAAAAAAAAAAAAAAAAAAGGTTTTACTCCAGGACCAGTAACCAGCATATGGGAGACCTGAGACTTTTGCCCCCTGTCAATATGACAGATGCCTATTATTTATCTAATTTTATATATATATATATATATATATATATATATATATATATATATATATATATTTATATCTGTATGTCTGTGTGTGTATATGTGTGTGAGAGAGCATATCATATATCCATCCTTCAATTTTCTAAACTACTTTTCATGTTTGTAACAAGTTGAGTAGAGTATCTCACACTTCCCTATTCCCAGCAACTGTCTGCTGCTTATGCTGCAGAATTCTTAGGTATTCCCAGACAACCTGAGAGATGTAATGTCTTCATCATATGTTAGGTCTGCCATGGAGCCTTCTCCTAGTGGGATATGCCTGGTACTCTTACTATAGTACCTAGGGAAAGACTAACTCACCTGGCTTCACTAAGCTTGAAAAAACAGTGTCTCTTCTCTAAGACCTTCCCATACTGCTTAACTCCTGATTCTGTCATGAACAGGAAGTGCAGCTGCTCTGCTAAAGATCCTCATTTTCACTGCATGAATATGTAGTCTCAACTAAGCCATGACTCAAAACTCATGACTGCAGAAGAGAACAAAGATACAGACTGAATGTTAGGATTAGTCCTTAGACTCAGCTGTTGCTTCACTATCAAAGCTCATTACAATACCTGCATTGCTGCCGTTGTTGCACCCATCTGCTGGTCAGTTCCCCAGTCTCCCCTACTCTTATGCATGCACTAGTGCTACTGTTCCTCATCTGCAAAGAACAATCCACTCTTTTTTTCTTGAAGAGAAGCATGTCTTTTGATTTGAACATGTTGATTTGTATCCCAGACTCTGCACACTCCACAGGGAGCCACTCCAGTGCATACTGGAGATTACAAATAGAGGACATTGTTACCTGAAGATAAGCAAGATACAATCCTCACATCTCCCAATGGGATAGTCTTAAAACCTCAGGTGTGCCTTTCTTTTCTGTCTATGAAAGTTATGAACAAGAAAGACAAGAGGCACCCTTGGTTCAATCCTATTCCCAACTACACATATTCAGCTTAACAACCAATACCACTTATATTTATATATACATTCCTTTATTACAATTAATGGAAATGTGACTTATGGCAATGTAAACCTTGGCTCGAGATGATTGTCACTGTTGAAATGACACCCTGACCCCATGTGCAAAATAGGAAAAAGGGGTTGAGGATGGATGGATGGCTTACATTTTAAGGTAGATCATTAGCTAAATGGAAATATTATGGAAAATATGCTGTTTGTATTGTTGCTCACTTATGCATCAGTTGTACTTCTTTTATTGGTTGGGACTCTAAGACTCAGATTTATGTGTGCTCAACTTTGATTCCTTTTTCCATTAATTTCTCTGTGTGCACACAAACCATAAGGTGAGAACAAATAGTGAATTCTCTTTGAGATGTCAACATTTACAAATGAAATGTTTATGTTTGTTCAATTACTTAGAAGCAAGTACTGTATTTATTTTTCTGTTTTAGTTCCACATTATGTACAAATGTTTGTTTTCCATTTTCAAGGAAAATGGTCCTTTTACATTCCACAGACTGTCCTTCCTTGTCTGGAGCTGCTTCTCAGAGAAAATACACCCATAGCTCTCAACCTTTTAAGAGGCTAATGTGGAACACAAACCCTAGCAATGTGTGACAATCAGTGAGAATGTGGAACACCCTATTTTTGCACTGCGCAAAGCACGCCATTGCCATGGGACCTGTTAGAACATTTGTAAAATTCAATAAGACACACTTGTCAGATCCAAAACTTTTATTTTATAATCTGCAATACCATAACCACACCATAAGTACATGAAACAGCACTTCTGTATAAAATCAAAACTACAATCACATGGTCATTAATACCACTTGCTACATTTACTACATTTTCTAAACAGACTCATTACAAGCCACACAACTGATTCCATGTATACACTAACTGCATGAGCAGCATCCTATCATACTTTACATGCATCAGATGCAGACGTATTGTATGTTGCTGTGGCTTTCTTAGCAGCATCTACGACATGTTCTGGTAGCTTAAAGGACAACAACAGGATTCTATTATTAAATGTTCAATGTCTCTGTCCTTTTTCTCCTTATTTACTGTCCCTGCTATGAATAAACAACAATACAGCATTTAAAATATTTTAAATTGACTGTTTCGCTCCACTAGAACAGTACCTTACATTACTGTGGTGCTTTCACTTTCAAAAAACATTTATCCCACCCTGGAAAAGCTTGCTGCAGTCTCCAATTCATTGATGTCATCAAGGCCACTGAATACAGACAATTTTCTGGCCAATTCCCCTCCTGAAAATGACATCACTGTGGCCGTTCTAAAAACCCACCCATGCTGTGATGTCACAGTTCCATGGTCCATCCCCTACCCATACAGAAAGTAAAGGCTAGAACAAGGAAACAGTACATGAATCAAGTCTCCTGCTGTGAGGTGTCAATCACAACAAGTAACAGGTTAAATTATCTTTGCACTTTGACAGCTGGGGAAGTTAAGTGTGAGGGGGATGGGAGATGAATTAAAGTAGTACAATTCAGGTTTTACAAAAGACTGTAGTTTAGCCATTCTAAAAGCAAGCAGCAGTAAAAAGCACTTTGAAAGTCTGTTCTGTGGCATTTGCACTGTTTGTGCTTTAAGTAGTCATTGAATGGCATGAAATGTTACTTAAAACTAATTGACTGAAAGACAGCAGTGTATGCATGTAAAATCAATGCAGTGAAAGGAGCTTTAGGAAGAAAGAGGCCTGTGTGATGTAAATTTTAACAGACAAGCACTGCATAGTGGGATACCTAGAGGTACACTAAACAATCAGAATTACTTCAAGATGCCAGACCCCATGTGGTCAAACTCAGAAATTATGTATAAAAATATTTAAAAATGTGTAAATAGTCCCAGAGTGGTGTTAAAATGTAGGAAATGTCAAACCATGATGAAATAAGCATGTTTTTTGAGGCTGTGGGTGCAGTTCTCCTTCACAGCAGTCCAGTTTTTTTTGTTTATTTTAACTGCTAATAAAGAGTTCAATGTTTTTACATTGAGAGACTGATGCAATTTAATCTTTACTTTCCACACCATGCTAAGCACTCTTTCAGCTTGTGCATTTGAGTGCAGCAAGCAAAGTAGAGTCATCATCAGCTGCTTAAAGAGTGGCAGTTTCCCATCAATGCAAAGGTCCCTCAGAAGGTGTGCCCAGTACTTGGACACACATGAGTGGGGGTCACAGTACAATTCAACCATGCTTTTTATCATGACATGGGTTCTGTGGTTGAATTGTACTGTGATTGTTGAATATTTATGAACTTTATGAATATTCATTATATGGTTTTATTCTATTTGTTCAATGTTAATTGGGCGTGGATCTATTTGTTTAAATTGAGCTGTTTATACCTTTTGGATTTTTATGTGACTACACCTTTCGTGTGTTTTATTGAATAAATTCCTGGATAAACTGTGAGTCAGCTTTGGTACCTGAACCCACTGCTGCTGTTTTTGTCATTTAGAGTTTGTGTTGCCTACTATGTTTATAAAGGCAGACATACCATATTCCAACAACAAACATTTGTAGAACAAGAAATCCTAATATCCTACTTTATAATCCAAATAGCGCACTTTAACTGCAAAAGTTCCATTATAAAGAATATATGCAAAGGCTGCAGTAATACTAGTATGAATGTGCATAGTTTCTAGTTGTAGAAACACTACCGGAAAATAATGCCACTGTGAGTAAAGATAAACCAGAGCAGAATGAGGGACAAATCCAGACTCAATAAAGAGCACAAGCATTTGCTACTATTAACCTGAGGCATTGACAAAATAAGATAATTTAAATTAATAAACATGTTCTGAAGCAGAAGCATATAACTTTGTCATTATTAAATGACACGGACAATGTTTTCTCCAAAAGACACCAGCATAGCTCTTAATGAATCAGTTACAAATCAAGAAATAATCAGGTACAATCAGAGATACTTAAAGTAACAGTGAAATTTAAGACATTAACAGAATAGAGAAGGTGAATTAATAAACACTTTCTGAAACAAGGTTATATTTGTAATTCTTGTCTAGTTCAAAGCTCCACAAATCAGCAACAAATCCAGAAATAATCAGGGAAAGAGACACTTGCATACATATAAATATTTTAAGCACAGACATTAATGCCCTGCTAGCCTGTCAGTATACCAAAATACTTGTTCCCATAAGCATCCAGGCTGTTCTTCAAAATATCTAAACTAGTACTTTCTTTAATGTAATTTGGTAGTCTGTTCCTTGCATCAACTGCTCTCTTTAGGGAACCAGTTAATACACTTGTCATTCCTATAGAATCTTCTACATAGTTTGCCTATTCGCTACTACATTTTGATAAACCTCAAACATTCGTAGAGATAGTTGTCTCTAAATGCCCTATATACCTGAATACTTGAAACATTGACAGAACAACAGAATGTAAACAAGGTTATAATTCATTACCCTTATCTGCAATCATCATCAGTTTTAGGAGGGTGTCAAGGGGACAGAGTCAACGACAGGGAACAGGCAATACACAAATAAAGGAAACATTATAACTTCATGTCAAATGACACCCAAGTATACTACAAGAACTACAGCTCACAGTCTTAACCCTGTGCCCCAACTGCCAGAGCACAAGAATGTGGGCATTACAAATTTGGTGGCATCTTCTAGGTTTATAGGTAGTTAACAGGCTTGCAGTCCAGGAAACTATTGAACAGCCTAGCTCAAATTCCCATTCCCTATTTGATCACTCAGTGCCTACCTTATTTTCTACTGCCTCTTTTTGTAGCAAAAAAGAAATGAAAATTTTCATAAATATTATTTGCAATACAAATGACAGCAAACACAGCATGATTACTACTTTAAGTTAGCTAAAATCATTGCAGCACTTATTAAAGCATACTAACTGCCCTTTTCCAACACGTAAATGACAATATTGCACTGCTGGGTGAGAGAGCACAAACAATATATAACATACTTTGGGAGCTCAAGTGCTCACATGAGAGTTTTCCTTAAGCAGTTCTATGCCTTGGCATTGTGAAAACACACTAAACTTGCACTCAAAATGAAGTTCTATTGCAAAACAAAACTGGATGCTTTTTGTGAAGCACCTTTCATACAAATAACAATCATGTTTTTACACTAATAGCAGCCGAAGGACCATCAGGAGGATAATTTGTTAATGTATTATTATATCCATGTGGTGCGACTACTTCACAAGACAAATAAAAACAAAAACATGCGATCTGCTCCTGGCTTTACAATAAATGCCCTGACAAGTAAAATAAAAATGCCCTACCTCTCAACCTGTTAGGATAAGAAATCTGCACAAAGCCTGATATACTTTGGGGATGAAGTCTCAAAAATTGAGTTAAATTTTAAATATTGCTCTTATAAACTTGGAAAGCTACTAGAACAGGATTTTTGTGCATGCATTTTCTGAAGGATATGAAGTCTGAAACTCAAATGCCTGCCATTATCTAGTGCTTTAATCCTCAGATCATGATTTGCCAGAAAACCAGAAATTTTATGAGCAACAAACCAAAAATCTGGCTGAGGAATGCAAAAATCAGGGACAAATCCAGAAATAATCAGAACACAACAGAGCCATACAATTAAATTACTGTCAACTTACTGCTCAACCTGTTAGCAAAATAAATCTGGACAAAGCCTAATATAATTAGGGAGCAAAGGCCAAAAAGGGGATACATTTTAAATAATATGGCAAATCAGGGACAAAGCAAGAAATAATCAGAACAGGACACAGACATTACAACCTACATTTTAAGTCACTTACCTCTGTCCAATACAGGAAAGTAGCTGTAGCTCAGTCCACAATAAAATTCAGGAACAAATAGTCCAATCCAAGGTAAGGAAGTACAATCATTAGCAGCACCATCTGACAAAAGCAAATCTCAGCCTTTTGGTTGGAGGTCTGCTGATCTCAGTCCCCAGCTCCTTGAAGAACTGCAGACTCCCTTTTGGCACAGTGTTATCCTTTGGTTGCACTCAGACTAGATTTATTGAATCTTTCCTGGCTTCCTCTATGACTGACACAAACAACGACCCCCAGCATGAGTATATTTCTTCCTTCTTTCCTTCCTCAAAACTTGCGCTGGTGCAAGGTAATCTTCTTGCACCCTGAAGGCCTTTTTGAAGGCATTTCACTGGTGTGAAAACCATTACCAGTATGTGATTGATCATGTATTTGTGAGCTTTCAATGGCTCCCATCCTCAGCAACAGTTACTTGATTGGTTTGTATACTGCGATGGTGATTGGCTGTAATTGCAGTATATGAGACAATCAAAAATTGTGTAGCACAGCCAGTGCTGTTCAATGTAGAACAGAGGAGCAGCTATTTGATCAGTTTGTATACTGTGATGCTAATTGGCAGTAATTGTGGTATATGAACCAATCAAAAGCCATGTAGCAGAGTCAATGCTCTTCAATGTGACGCAGTTGTATACTGGGTTCATTTATGGTCAAAAGCAGAGTGTTCCACTCAGTCTGGAGCACTTAGCTGCTTAGAGTACACCTATGAATTAGGTTATCAGTCTGGAGATGGATTTCTGCCTCAAAATCGAAAAATAAATTTGGGGCTCCACATATGCTATTGCTGTACTCAAGTCATGGAATACATTCTCCAATACCTTGTAATCTGTTCTCAAATAGAATTGCCTTTAGTCATTACTATAAAACACCTATGTAATAAATGGACTTGTAAACTGGGGATTACCTTAAAGGAAACTCCACCTTAGAACTTAAAAAACATGTTTTATTTCATGGTATCATTATTTTCTGGGCTATTTTAGTCCTCATAATTACTCCAAGTGCTTCTTTTACAATTTTAATGTGTCTCCCACAAAATGATGGATGATGGGGCCTGCCTTGGTAACATGATCTTGTTTTCTGGCTTTCATTGCTTTTCCCCAGAATACATTTCAATTACTTTTTATATGAGTCATGTTAGATATAAAGAACTGGTGGTGTTTCCTCGTGCCATTAAGATAGAATGGCAGGACTGTGTAACACTGTCTTCTAACACACCTTCTGTAACAGAGCTACTTCTATGTTTCCCTGACTGAGCCTCATATAACTGTCTGTCAGAGCTTGTTCTATGCTATAAATAGCTGTTAGCTAATTGCAGCAAAATAAAGTAGGTAAATAGCAGGCTTTTGTGAATGGACTATTTTGTAGTTATAAAAGAACTGACAGATCTTCCCCTACACTCTCATGCTGCGGTGTGAAAACTTTCACTGCAATAAATGATCCTTCCTGTATCGTGATAAGTAGTAGGACTCTAAAGTAAGTCTGTCTGCTACTTCCCAATGCCTTCAGTGGGAAGTTTCTTTTCTCTCTCATGAATGATGCAGAATTACAATGTGCTTTACTAGTTCCTGAAGTATTTCTGTCATGTTCACCCCCCTTTTTACTACTTTGTATTTATTTATACTTTGGTAACCAGAAAAGTGAACTGGTCCCAGGACCCTTTTCAGCCATGACTTGGAATAGATTGGCATAGATAATAAGTAATAAATGCACTTAGCAATACAGAGAAAAAAAAAAACTGACATAAAGACATTGACAAATATTGCATGTCAACACATAGCCAATGTATGAGAGAGAATAAGTAAAACATTATGGGATGCAGTACTGTGTTTAAATGTACATGTCTGACTGTGTCTGTCTGTGTATTTAAACACAGAAAAGTACTTCTTATTTCCTTTTCTTAATGTTTTTAATGCAAGGACACATAGTACATGTATGTTAAAGTAGATTCAGCTGGTCACATTTCCTTTGTGATCTACAAGATACTCATGCACTCTACCACTCTAATGACTGACTCAAAGTCAGTGGGAATCTCTTACCATGGATATGTGTGTACCAGATATGCATCCCTCTCTGGAAGGATGTAACAAAAAAGCATAAAAGAAATTTTTAGGAACAGTATCAGTGCACCTACTTGCTACTTGTCTCTCTTTCTGCAGTTCTGTCTTGTGTGTGTGGGGAGAGGGGGGCTTGAACATGGTAAATGTACTGATACTTTACAAGAAAAAATATTTTCTGACTTTTCTCTAAATGCCACAGAAATGTTTGATACTACATTTAAGTTAACTTAACATATAAAGTATTATAAATAACCAACAGCATTTCAATACTGTGTTGCTGGTTATGTACATTTGTCAGAAGAGGTGACAACTGCCTTTAAACCCCTGACTGATTTAATTGCTTTGTTTTGCTATGGAAGGAGAGTGTTAAGTTCTCCTCCTGTCTGCAATAAAACAGTAGAAAACAGTTCCACAGCTTTCTGTCTTTTTTATAGCAGCTGCTGTTTTGCTGATATTTGCAGGAATAATTCCCCATCTAAGATTGACAGCAGTACCTGACAGGGTAACCTGCAGATTGATCTATTTCTATGATATGTCATGCAGCAGAGATGAGTTCCTCTGCAAAGTATGTGAGATGTTAAGCTTGCAAAAAAAGTAGGTGAGCTTTCCCTTCCTTGGATTCCAAAGCAAGGAAATTAAAGTTTTAAAAAGTACAAGTAGGTTTCTGGTACCTATACAGTATTGGAGCTATATTGTAAGGAGAAAAGCAACCTAAGTTTTGAGTTAAACTGTATGAGAGGGCATAGTTTTCCTTTAAAGGCCACTCCAGTCAATTTTACATACCTTAGATTAGTTCATAACCTTGTTGTGATCCTCCGGTTTACCATACAAACTTCAAAGTTCCTACTGTATTTTGCCACAGCCAATCTACATTTTCATTTTTTTTCACATATTATTTTGGTGATCGTCTTGATGTCAGTGTTTCTGTTACTCTTATTTAGCACCTTGGATGTTTCATTTCATAACTGTGACATGGCAACAATAGTAAGAAGATTCTGTGCAATTTATTTGATCTAATTTTCTTTTCTTATCTCTTTTACTTCTTAATAAACATTCTCAATAATTGTAAACAGCTTCATATTTTGTAGTATTTCTTTTAACCTGTGTTTGATCACGTGTCATGTAATTATCATTTCTGTTCTGCAACTTTTTCTCTCTGGGACTGAACTGAAAATGTGACTTCTGAGGTGGTCATTCCCACTTTCTAAATCCAATAACATAAATAAAATAAATAAACACTCAAAATCCCACTGAAATCCCAAAGACTGATAATGTATACAAACTCTTGATGTCTACTATCCTATGCCTGTTAAATCAATGCATTCATTAGTTGTACCGGTACTATATCATGTTGAAATATGTTAAAAATTTCTGTATTTGGGGAAGTTTGCCACCTCAGGAAATTACCTCATCAATAAAACACCCTAAAAATAAACATAGTAGTCAGGAATTTAAGGACTTATGCAGATCACACCAACCACAAAAAACATTGAAAAAAGCCAGATAGAAGTCAATAATCCACACATGATTTATTGATTGAGTGCTTTCGTCTCAGATTACAAACTTCATCAGAATACCACTTGTACAAGTAACCCCACCCTTTGTGCATTCCCTTGATTGCATTACATGACATCACTTTCTCCTTATACAATAATGAAAAAATAAAAAATAAATGAATGCATATATTATCTTGTAAAAATATTACATTACATGACATCCTATTATTTGCTTTACATAGAACCCAACAGCATAAAAACAGTTGAATATCTGTACACATGAAAATCCTACATATAAAATGCTGCCTTTAATTTTAAAATAGAACTTATGGAAATGGCACTGTTAAGACCCGGGGCCTAAGAGGCATTAGTTCTCATTTGCCATCTGAGTTCCTCCAATTCTAAATATTCATTCAAGGGTTCCCCCTCTCCCTTAAGGTAACCTGATCTATAATAGTAAACCTAAAACTGTGTCCTGGATGAAGGGCAATATGGGCAGCTAAGGCATATTTTAGAGCATTCTTGCTGATATCATAATTATGTTAGTAAATTCTAATTCTTAGTGCATTAATAGTTTTCCCTATATAGAAATAAGGACACATGGAGCACATTGCTAAATATATAACTCCCTTACCGCTACAAGTGAACTTATTCCGTACTACATATCTCCCGTAGTTGGGTATACATGCCTCTTTGCCCTCCAAAATATGTTTACATTGCATGCAGAATCTGCATTTTACCATGCCCTTCATTTTTGTGTAGGCTTCTTGTGTGTTTCAATCATGTTTTTAAGGCTGGTATCCTTCTTATAAACTATTTTGGGAGATGCACCCACCAGATCTAAATATTCCTGGTTCACACTAAAAATATTCCAATTATGTGTTAAAATACTTCTAATATCATAGAAATGGTTATTAAATGTAAAAATGTCTGATTTGTTGTAACAGTTCCTGTCTTTTTGTATAACTACTACATCACTCCCATGTCCTTTCCCTAACAAGGGAATAAAGTGTCCATTCTCTCTTTTCATCACCACTTCCTCAAATATTCTACCCACAAATATTCCAGGATATCCTCTTTTAATCAACATATTTTTTAAGATGTTCAGCTGACACAGAAATTCTTCATGCTCTGATACCATTCTAGCTATCCTTACTCTCTGTCCTTTTACTAAGGATTTCTTTTGGGACAACGGGTGGCAGCTATCGAAGTACAGGAGGGTGTTGGAATACATAGGTTTTCTGAAGATATTGGACATAAATTGCTTAGTACTCATGTTTTTTTTTGTATTGTAATACCCAAGTAGTGAGTGGTATCACACTATAGTGCTTGTAAATTCTAAAAAGTCAGTACTCTTACCAATAAATTCCAGAAAGTTGTTCAATTCCCCTTCACTTCCTTTCCAAAAAATAATTATGTCGTCCAAGAAACGACCATAGAATGTCCAATATTCAGTAAGTATACTTTTGAACACTATCTCTTTCGATCAAAATGCCAAAACAATATTAGGAAAAATGGGGGCTCATGCTGCCCCATAGCTACCCCCTTACATTGTCTAAATAATTGTCCTTCAAAAATAATAATGTTGATCTCTAGGACCAGCTCCATCAGGGTTCGAATAGTAAGGATACACTCATGTCTTATATTAATATATTGACAAAGGAAACCATAAAACCACTCAATTCTAGTATCATGTGATATTGTGGAAAATAAATCTCTTATATCAATTGTGCCAAAAATTAAGTCATTATAATATTTATCATTAATGATTTTACTTAAACAGTCCCATGAATTCTTTAAAATCCAGGAACATTCTTTCTATACATTCTTTAATTGACTATCTACAAATCTAGCAATAGGGTAAGTTTTGGAGGCTCTTGGATCCACTATAGGTCTAAGAGGGTGGTCCCGAAGATCTTTGGGTATCTTCAGGACTCCAAAAATTGTAAGTATTCTTGGATGCTTTACTACATGAATGAATGCTCATCTTCTATGATGTCATGGTTCAACACCAATACTTCCAAAGTAAGATCAACTTTCCTATAAGCTATGTTTTTCTCATTGACACTAATTTCATTGTAAGTATCTGTATATAAAATAGTTAACATCTTATTTACATAGCTATTTTGATTCATGATAACTAAACCCCCTCCCTTATCGGGTTTCATTACCCTGATGTCAGCATTACTACAAATGTCCTTTAATAAGCCCATTTCTTTCTTGTTGATGTTATATACTTCCTCTCTAACATTTCTATTGAAATTGAACATTTTCCTGATATCTTTCTCACGCATTTTTTCAAAGATTTGAACAGTGGGGTGTAGTGGGGTGTTAAATACACTTGTTTTTCTACATGTATTTTTTGATTCTGATACCATTTTAGTGCCCTTGAAATAAAAGTCAAAATTAAGCTTCCTGGTATATAATTTTAAATCAATTAGGGCTTCATCTATTGTGGTATTTTTATTAGGTACAAAGGATAGGCATCTCTCAAATACATCTGCCACTGGCTCACACATGTCTGTACTACTATAATTATATATTTTGAAATCGCCATTTCTGTTACAAATAATCTTGTAAGGTGCCACATCATCTATCAATTCCTGATGTGAGTAAAATTTGCTCTCGTTCTCCCCCATGCCCTCTTGTTGTTGTTGTACTGAGTGTGGTTGTACTGATAATAACCTTCTCCCCCTCCTCTGGTTCCTTAGTCTCTTGGAGCTCCTCAGAGGAGGGTACTCTAAAGAGTCTGGTGTATATTCACCTTCATCGAGTTCATCTTGGTGGGGGCTAAATGTCTCCTGACTGACACCTGTTTCATCCCTCACAGTTCTTGCCTGACCTAAAGGGGGTAAGGGATAGGCTTTCCCTTGTTTATAATCTCTTTCATCCCTTGCAAGTTTACGATTCTGCCTTTCCTTAATATCATTAACAGTGCAATCAATTTTATTAAACATTTTAAAATAGTCCATTTTTTTGGACTCAAACAGTAAATCTTTATGAATGTTACTATCCACAATTTTAATTTGGTCGACTAATTCACCCATATTTCTGTTACTGGCCTTTGTTAAACAGTTTAACAACTCACAGCCCTGTTTGTTAAAGAGTTCCAATAGTTCTTTATGTAAGAGAGAGTCTCTTACCAGTCCTGAGGCAAACTTCCACATCCAGAGACTCTTAGGTACATGCTCTGTCTGTATACATTCCCCCAGATAACTATTTTCTATTTGTAGTTTCCGATATCTTAGGGTAAGGTCTTCCAAGATATTTAATTGTTCCAGCATAGTTCCATTATTACGGCGACCTCCTCCCACATTAGCGTTTGTGTTAAAATGCCATTCCTTCTTGTCTTCAAGTCATTGTGTTAGCGTAATGCGGCCGTTATAGGAAGTGCTGCCCCTCTCAGTTCCTCCATAAGTTGTGGTATGCAAATCTCTTCCCTCTGATTCATTGCTGTTGTGTGGGCATTCTCTTTGAGCTGGAGTAACCCCACTAAAGCTACTGCTGTCGTCCAAACTGCTCATACCAGTCCCATTAGAGCAAATATGATCCACCGAGGCTCTAAAATTGGACTGCTGGCATAATTTCTCCACTATGCTGGTGAGGTTTGCTACTGTGGTGTTCAATGCACCAAAGGATTTAGCCAAGTCCAATAAACTGGATGAATCCACCGACTCCATATCTTTCACACCACCAAACTGTAACAGACACCAACCACAAAAACTATTGAAAAAAGCCAGATAGAAGTCGGTAATCCACACACGGGGCCACTCCAGTCAATTTTACATACCTTAGATTAGTTTGTAATCTTGTTGTGATCCTCCGGTTTACTATACAAACTTTAAAGTTCTTACTATACTTTGCCACAGTCAATCTACATTTTCATTTTTTTTCACATATTATTTTGGTGATCGTCTTGATGTCAGTGTTTCTGTTACTTTTATTTAGCACCTTGGATGTTTCATTTGATAACTGTGGCATGGCAACAATAGTAAGAAGATTCTGTGCAATTTATTTGATCTAATTTTCTTTTCTTATCTCTTTTACTTCTTAATAAACATTCTTAATAATTGTAAACAGCTTCATATTTTGTAGTATTTCTTTTAATCTGTGTTTGATCACTTGTTGTATAATTATCATTTCTGTTCTGCAACTTTTTCTTTCTGGGACTGAATTGAAAATGTGACTTCTGAGGTGGTCATTCCCACTTTCTAAGTCCAATAACATAAATAAAATAAATAAACACTCAAAACCCCACTGAAATCTCAAACACTGATAATGTATATAAACTCTTGATGTCTACTATCCTATGCCTGTCAACAATCAATGCATTCATTAATTGTACTGGTACTGTATCATACTGAAGTATGTTAACAAATTTCTGTATTTGGGAAGTTTGCCACCCCAGGAAATTGCCTCATCAATAAAATACCCTAAAAGTAGACATAGGGACTTATGTAGATAGTAACCTGACTTTTGACCAGCATGTGCCTAAGATAGTAAAAACATTGTTCTATACCACTTAGCTTATAAGTAAAATCATGGCATCTCGGTTTAGACAAGTCAGTGTGCCACTATACTCAGATCTCATCAGGCCCATCATTGAGTATAATACCCCTTTCAGTATGTACCTGATCAGGGACATGCAACAACTTGAATGTCCACAGAGGTTCCTCACAAAATAATGCAGGGCATAAACACAAGGCCCTCTGCAGATCACTTCAAAGCCCCATTCCTATAAGTTGTTTCCTACAGACTGCTGAGAGGCAATTTATGCCCTGCACACTAGACATCTTTGGATCCTGCCCTGATGGATATTTTGCATATCTGAAAAATGAACAGCATCAGAACTAATAGTTCCAAGGATTCACACTTTGCTTGCAATTTAAATAGGACATGTTGGGAGGACAGGTATGTATCTCAGAGAATTCCCATTATATGGAATAGGCTTCCTGTCCATGTAAAGCAGATCCTTTCCCTAACACTACTCAAGCATAAGCTGGACTAGTGTTTGGGAAATTGAAATTTACCCCTGGTCTAACACTTATGTCTCTGATGGACAGAGACAGACGTTAAATCATGCCCTAACTAACATATACCCATTAAAACTACCTCTAAGGCAAAGTAGCATGTGAGATAAATTTGGATCACTTGGCTAGGCTTATAAATGCCCCAGTGGTTGTTAGCCTAATTTATATCTATGAACCTATGAACCTACTGATAAAAATGGTACTTTTATTATGGGCAGGATTTTAAATCAATTTATACCTGAGCAAACTGATGTCCTGAGCTAATGGAAACATAAAAAAAAGTGTTTTTAAAAGGCTTATGCACATTACATACAAATCAGGTGGTGTGTGATCCTTCATCACCTTTAAGCTTCCATAAATGTGATTCTATGACAGATCCTGTTGAAGATCCATTTCATGGCACAAGTAAGAAATGGCAATGAACGCCTGAATATCATGGCTTACCAAAGCAGGTGCTTCTCTATTGCAGACAAAAGAAATCAGAAACAAAGTTAATGGGCAGATGATCAAACAGCTGTCCCATAGCAAACATATACAGTATTAGTTACCAGGCCCTATCATCTATTTTATCAAATGTGTAGGTAATCTTCCCAGGTGAACATATGAAGATGGATTATGAACACACAGAAAGACAGTTGTAATTTAAAATACATTCCCCCTGCACATGCATGCACAGACCATACACCCACACACAGTTTGTGTGTGTGTGTGTGTGTGTGTGTGTGTGTGTGTGTGTGTGTGTGTGTGTGTGTGTGTGTGTGTATTTACATTCCCAATGTAAGACATGTATCACACACAACACATTTACATAGACACATCCTAAAGCATTTGAACACTCAGAGAAGCAATGGAAGCCACATCAGAGTACATCTTAATTATCCATGCAGGCATATGGTTTCAATTACAACACATGTGACTGTTGCACAGTGTCACAAGCACATTTATAATTTCTGCAAATTCTGTTGCAAAGTTCACAGCTCTCCATAATCCTTTATTATGCTGCAGGTTATATATGAAAATATACACATTAATATCTCACTCAGCTGCTTCCCATAGCTCCATATTGGTAAATTTCAGAATGGAAACTAGCTTCTTATATTACATGTTACTAAAGTGTACTTTTTTTGACTGAGTTGGGAACACTGCTTTGCATTGTACAGAGCCTTGCATATATGATGCATGTTTTAGGATCTCATTCTACTCCCACTGTATTATTCCTTGGTTTGGTTATAATGCACAAATGTCATTCTAGGTTTTGTGGCAATGCCAGTGTGAGTTGTGGAATGATACAGTGCATTTAGGGCCTCCCACAACTTCATCAGCATGCATATATACCACAATGTGTAAGCAATCCAGTATATACATTATTTTTGTAAAGTCCCTGCCTAAAATATAAAAATTAGTCAACTAAAGCATTTTACTATAAAATATTCAAATTATTTGCAAATTTCTGAGAGTAAAAAGTATAGCTAACACAATCAGCATAACTGAATTGCTGCAAAAAATTGATTAATGCTTTAAATATATATTTAAAACTGTATCCAACTACTGTACTACAAAGAAAGCGTACTTACTTCTTCAGATAAATAAATCTAAAACAGAAGGACAAACTAAGAGAAAGACTGATGTGCAAAACGTTGAAAGGCAAATGTTACTTGAGAACTCAGTGTATCTTCAGACTTTGGATAAAAACAACAAAATACAAGACATCAAGAGATGCCCTGTGAAGTAACTCTAAGTGTTTGATTTAAAGGAACACAGCATGATATCAGAGTTTCTCACTGTTAGTCAGCAAAGGCCAAGAACAACAGACGTTCACAAGTTTCATCTTCATTTGGACTCATCAGTTTGATATGAGTTTCTCATGACCTAGTATGGCAAACCTCTCCAGGTCACAATACAGCATATACTTTAATGACTTTCTGAATCCCACCATACATGGAGAAAAGAATAAAAACAATATCCTCCACAAGTGCTGAAAGACAAGGATTTATCTAAGAGGTTCTTTCTGTAGAGTGAAAACTTAGTAAAAATAGTTGCACATGGCAGAGCAAAAAAATAGCAATGATTATTTAAAAAGCACATGCAAATGCAAATTATCTTGGAAATAAGTCAGGCCTTTCAACTTAAAGCAAAGTCGCCTGTTAACAAATGGTTATTCCCTCCAATCAGTAATGTTTAGGAAATGTAGATACATGTGTGACACCCCTTCTCTGGGCCAGTAATCAAGAAGCCTCAACCCTCAGCAATGACACCAGTGAGGGATGTTTACATGGAACAAAAATAGATATACACAGTATTTCCAGATGCAGCTCTATGCACCAAGCACAATTACCCTTAATAGCACACAGGGAATGCACTTCCACCCTGGATCTGGTTTTCCCTCTCTCTCACCAGGTCCCACATAAGACTCCACACTGACCACAGCTGTAGAGTCGAGTCTTCAGATGAGTGCTCCAAGCCAAGTCCTCCACTACACACACACACACACACACACACACACACACACACACACACACACACACACACACACACACACACACACACACACACACACATGTGGGAAAGGCTGGCACAGAGTTACCAGCTATACCCCCTCTGTCCAGACTATAAGGTAGATACTGCCACCAGAATACTCCAAAGCCAGCTACACTAAAGCTCGTACAAGGGTATCCAATTATACTAATATTAATACTAATACATGTTTGACCATTGCAGCAAGGCTTTCAGAAGCAGCCACAGTGTCACCAAATAAATACTCTCAAAGGTTAAAATATTCTCTAGAAGACCAGCCACAATGAAAAGTCTAAATATAGTTAAAATAATTAATAAAATAACTTGAAAATACTATTTACAATAAACACCAGAATTTCATTCACAGGAAATATTACAAATAACACTGATGGATTGGAAAAAAAATAACACAGATAGATTTACACAGATGCAGAAAAACAGTACTAACCTAATCTCAATATATTTTCCTGACAGATCTAAAGAAATACTATTCACTGGTTACTTACTAAAGTGAGGCAAGATGAAGTGGGTGAGTGGTCCTTCTTTTGTCAGGTTTCACAAACAGACTGCTCTGAGACTTCTGTCTCATCTAGTATTAAAACATCATTTCAGTGCTGAATTACAGAATGTCATCACATACATCTGGTCATCTCATTTATGGTTCCCACACTACCCCTTTTACTAGAAACTGAACCAGAATCTAGCACATATACATCATAATATACAAAGGTCCAAGGCACCAACCAGACAAAAGAAAAACAGCACTGGCAAGCAGTACATTTCAAAGTAGTTTAATACAATAACAGCAGTCCTTAAGGGCTTTTGTCCTGACATTCAGATCTTCTTCAGATGTATAAACAATTGTTAACCCTTCTTAAAATACCCCACCAACAAGATCATGTGATTCCCAGTTCACTCACATCTTAAAGACAAATCACATTTTTATAAAAAACTTTAAAGCAAAGTAAATTACTTTATTTGCACTATAAAGTTTCTTAAGCACCCCCCTCCATTTTTTTTCTCTTTTCCATTAGGTCAATCCCCAAAATGGAAAAAAAATAATACAATTAAAAAATTCTATCATTTAAAATGTGTCTTTCCACACTTTTTAACATCAGTGGTTACCATTCAATTACTTTAGTGAAATTCCAGCATGTTTAACCTCTCCAAAAAGTCCCAAAAGTCTTTACAAACCTGTTTCTCATTTAATAGGAGATGCTTCAACTTAATGTCCAGAAATTTGGCACAGGCACTAGTAATAGATTCTCTACCATCTACAATTGGTCTCATGGGTGGATTTTCTACACTCTTGTGAATTTTCAGAATACAAAAAAATCACAGGTGTAATAGGGGACAGCATGGTCAAGTAGTTAAGTTCATCAATTGTAATTCTTCCTTTGATGAACGTGTCCTTAGTTGTTGTCTAATCTTTTTATAGGCTACATTTACCTCATTAAGACTTGATAATATATATGTTTCAGTTTCTAAGATATCAAATATTTTCTTCTATACTAATGATAGGTCATAAGTACCACCCCCCTCCCCTTATCAGGTTTCATTACTTTGATCCCTTGCTCCCTTAGCTTCCCTATTATTCTACTTTCATCCTTATAGGGGTTAGAGTTCCCAGATTATCTCTCTAACAAACTTCTAAAGTCCATTTCACATAGTTTGTCATACATTTGGACTGTTGGGTGAAGGGGTGGGGGTTAAAGGTACTAGAGATCTTAAATGCTTGATCTGTCATTAAACCATGATCAAATATTAACATTAGGTTCATCTTCCTAGTATATTTTTTTAATATCCATTAACAGATGCACTATATTATCCCTACCAGCTGGTACATAGGATAGTCCCTTAGATAACAAATTAATAATCTCATTCCTGATACAAACAATAGTATAGGTGCAAACTTTAAAGTCTCCATTTTCATTTGTTAAAATATTGCAAATTCCTCTACAAGCAGTTAGATTGTTAACATTAACATCTTCCAAATTATTAGAGTCAGATTCATTCAATAACCTTACCCCTCGAGGAAAATTCTGCTGAATATACCCTGAGTTCCTGTTTGTCCATTGATTCCTCATAGGAGGGTGTGGTTGATTCAATCCATCCCATTGGTTGTTGCCCCTCCTTCCTTTCAGTCTCTCCGATCTCCGTAAAAAAGGAAATTCAGCTTGGTCATTGTAGTCCTTCACACCACGTTCCCATTTCTTCATCTTTTTATCTTTCCAATGTGCTAGGTGGTTTTCAATACTAATCAGGACCCTTCTATACTTGTATTCAGAGCAGACGTAATCTACATGTTGTATAATACACTGCTCTATTACTGAAACAGCTAATTTCCATTGTTCAGTCAACTTGATGATGTGAAGGACTACACAACTGGTAGAGCTTATCCAGAACCACCCCCTTCTAAAACACGGGGGCGTAAGAAATTTTATAACAATTTGAGGCAAGGAAGGATCTTGGAGCAGGACAGGGTTAATAAATCAGGTGTATCCATAGCTGAATTTATACCTCCAACACTAAATAACAGTGGAAACAGTGAAAATGTACCTGAAGGTCCAATTTTGAATGACAAAGCCAAATGTGAGTTGTGGTATGATACAGTGCATTTAGGGCCTCCCGCAACTACATCAGCATGCATATATACCACAGGGGCAAGGTTATTGAACAAATCTGACTCTAATAATTTGGAAGATGCTAATGTTAACAATCTAACTGCTTGTAGAGGAATTTGCAATATTTTAACAAATGAAAATGTGGGCTTTAAAGTTTAAAACTATACTAATCTATGTATCAGCAATGAGATGATTAAATTGTTGTCTAAGGGACTATCCTATGTACCAGCTGGCAGGGCTAATATAGCATACCTTTTAATGGATATTAAAAAATATACTAGGAATATGAACCTAAGATTAATATTTGATCATGGTTTAATGACAGATCAAGCATTTAAGATCTCTAGTACCTTTAACCCCCGCCCTTTCACCAAACAGTCCAAATGTATGAAAAACTATGTGAAATGGACTTTAGAAGTTTGTTAGAGAGATAATCTGGGAACTCTAATCCCTATAAGGATGAAAGTAGAATAATAGGGAAGCTAAGGGAGCAAGTGATCAGAGTAATGGAACCTGATAAGGGGGGTAGGATGGTACTTACGACCTATCATCAGTATATAAGAAAAATATTTGATATCTTGGAAACTGAAACATATATATTATCAAGTTTTAATGAGGTTAATGTAGCCTATAAAAAGATTAGACAACAACTTAATGACATGTTCATTGAAGGAAGAATTACAATTAATGAACTTAACTACTTGATCATGCCATCCCCGATTGTATCTGTGATTTTTGGTATTCCAAAAATTTACAAGAGTGTAGAAAATCCACCTGTGAGACCAATTGTGGATGGCAGGGGGTCTATTACTAGTGCCTGTGCCAAAGTTTTGGACATTAAGTTGAAGCATCTCCTATTAAATGAGAAACAGGTTTGTAAAGACCTTTGGGACTTTTTGGAGAGGTTAAACATGTTGGAATTTCATGAATGTGATTTGTTGGCAACCATTGATGTTAAAGTTCTTTATTCTGTAATACCACAGGAATTGGGTATAAATTGGTTTATGGAGATTTTGAGAGAAAAAAAATATTCCCCAGGATAGGATTAGTAGATATGAAGAAATGTTGGAAATTATTCTAAAGAATAATTTCATTCTATTTGATGGGAACTCCTGCCTGCAAGCAACAGGTGTAGCTATGGGGTTCAATTATGGATCATTATTTTCCAATTTTTAATGGTTCACTTGGAGAAGGAATTTGTTTTAAATGGTCCATACAGGGATTCTGCTAAATTCCATATTAGATATTTGGGCAACATTTTTTTTTATTTGGGGGCAAAGGGAGAGTACCTTTGATGAGTTTGTACAATTTATTAAAGGGACTACTGTTTTTTTTTTGTATTTATACCTGAACATCATAGAAGTAAAATATCTTTCCTGGCTGTATGGTTAGAGAAGGACTTTGGAAATATGACGTACATTGCTAATATTTATAGAAAACCTACATACTCTAATTGTATTCTTCATTTTGATAGTATGCACCCAACATATCAGAAAAGAGCCATCAAAAAGGCCAATTTGTTAGAGCAGCTCATATGGTTACTAAGTAGATAGATTTCATTAAGGAATGTAAACTGATGGACTGGATATTTACAAAAAGAGGTTATCCCGAATCAGTGGTTAGAAAATTAAGAAAGAAAGTCACTGTTAAGTGTGGAACAGGACATTTTAAACCTATATTAGGATGTGAACAGGGACATATAGACCAACATCAAAATTTGAATAAAACAATTAGACCTTATAATTACTTTTGTATAACAACATTTAATAATGACAGTTTGTTGATAAAATGGATGATGGAAAAAAATTGAGGTATTCTTAAAAATTGCTCTGAAACATATACAAAACTTGGTAATGGGCTTCTTATGGTGTATAAGAAGGGGAGATGTTTAAAGGATTTATTTGAAATGCACCCTAGTAATTTATATGCTAATGTTAAAGGTATGGGGAAATGTGGATTTTGTAAATGGTGCAAATATATAAAAGTGGGGAAAATGTACCCTAAAGGATGAAACTATCCCAGTAAGAGGTACTTTGTTGTTCAAAATTTGTGGTTTATATTTCTTTGTGTCAGGTCAGTGAAGCATTCTATATTGCTAAGACCGAACGGATGCTGAAACAATGTATATACGAGCATGAATATGATATTAAAATCAGGAAGAGTACTAATGCTTTGGCCAAACATGTCAGTAATAATACAGAACATTTTTTAAAATTTTCTGTACTAGAACAGGTTACTGTGAATGTTAGGGGTGGATCCCAAATACTATGTCTTGAGACAAGGGAATTATATTGGCAATTATATTTAAATGCCTGTAATTACCCTGGTCTAAATGAACAATGTTCTATAGCTTGTCTATTGAAATTAAAAAGTTTGGATAGATACATTTTAAATGATAGAATTTTTAAATTTTATTATTTTTTCCCTTTGGGGATTGACCAAATGGAAATTTTAACGAGAAAAAATGGGAGGGGGGGGGTTGCTTAAGAAACTTTATAGTGCATATAAAGTAATTTACAATGCTTTAAAATTTTTTATAAAAATGTTATATGTCTTTAATATGCGAGTGAACTGGGAATCACATGATCTTGTTGATGCGGTATTTTAAGAATGGTTAAGGATTGTTTGTTTATACTTCTGAAGAAGTTATGAATGCCTGGACAAAAGCGCTTATGGACTGCTGTTTATGTATTAAATTACTGTGAATTGTACTTCTTGGCAGTGCTGTTTTTCTTCTTTCTGGTTGGTGCCTTGGACCTTTCTTTTTGTGGTGGTTTTCCTAGTGTTCTGCCTACAGGCTTTTTTTTGCGGATTTTACATATGTGTCATAATATGCACACGTAGAGCTTTGCTAAGATGTGTTATAGCATCCAGAATCTATAAATCCATTTCAAAAACTTCCACCCTTCCAGGGTAGCAATTAGTTTGCCTCTATGGATAATACAGTAGGATTCCTAATCCTGGTTTTCACAGACATTTTGTCTCTGGCTGCAATCAGAACTGCAAGATACAACCTTTATGGCCTAAACCAGGTAATTTTATTTCAGACTATTTTTCAAAGTTAGCTGGACTGAAATTAACCTCTTCTCTTTCAGTATCCTCTGTTATAATATATTCATTTCAGCAGTTACAATACAGTCTAACACAGAGGTGTATTTATCTTCTGTCCAGCAGGATTCACTGTTGGTACATTTTTAACACAAGCAGCTTTACAAATATATTTTCAACACAAGCACCTGTACAAATTAGTTTGATATACAAATGTCATATAATTTTTTATTAAACTCTGGCTAGCTATGCTGTCATATGTTACACATCCACTGCTCTACGTCTCCTGGCATAGCTTGCAAGACCTCACATCATCACTTCTCTCTTCCCTTTGAAGACTCAAGCTAGTTTTTCAATTGACCCTTGAGAAACATGACTTGAGGGACATGAGTTGGTCTTGGAACACATTAGCCCATACCCTGTCTTGAAAGCCCATCAACACTAGCATTGCTGACCCCACTATGGTGCTGCACTATCATATCATATGCCTGCAACCCTAGGCTCCACCTTAATAACTTGGCATTTTGCTGGTTGGCTTGATGTAGCCATGTTAAAGGATTGTCATCTGTAACTACAGTGAATTTCCTTCCTACAAATATGGTTGAAGTTTCTGCAGTGCCCATACTATGGCTATACATTCTTTTTCTATTGCAGCATAACATTCCTCCCTAGGTTGGAGTCTATAGCTGAGATATATAATTGGGTACTCTTCTCTTTCTGAGGAAACATGGCTGAGTACAGCCCCCAGCCCATGGTTTGAAGGATCCATAAGAACAACAAATTATTTGTTGTAATCTGGACTGGCTAACACAGGAGGTCCTCCCAAAACCAATTTAAGCTTTTGCAATGCCCGCTCACAAGCTAGGGTCCACACTACCTTTTCTGTCCTGTTTTTCTTCATCAGATCTGTGAGGAGAGCAGTTATTGTACTATAATTGGGAACAAGCTTTCTATAGTAACCCACTGTCCCCGAGAATGCCCTCACCTGCTTTATAGTAACAGGGACAGGCCACGCCTGGAGAGCTTCCACTTAGGCAGCTTCTGGCCTGATCTTACTACTCCCCACCTATGTCAAAGGTAGGAGACCTCTGCCATACCCACTTGACATGTACTGGACTTAATGATCAACCCTGCCCTTTGCAGTCTGCCGAGAACATCCCTGACATGCTGAAGGTGCTAATGCTAGAAATGGCTGTAGATGGCAATGTCATCCATCTAAGCAATGGCATAATCTTCTACTCCTGTTAGGATACAATCTACCCACCTCTGGAAGGTTGATGGGGCATTTTTCATCCCAAAGGGCATCTTCATGAACTCATATAATCTGAAAGGAGTCACAAAGGCTGACCTCTCTCTACCGGTGAGAGTCAAGGGCACCTGCTATTAGCCCTTGGTCAGATCAATAGTGGTCAGATACTTAGCCCCATCAAGCTGCTCTAATACTTCATCTGTCCTAAGAATGGGGTAAGCATCTGACTACATGTGACTATTTAGTTTTCTGTAGTCCAAACAGAACCTGGTGCTGCCATCTTTCTTTGGTACTAGCACCACTGGGGAGGCCCAGGGACTGATGGACTCCAGAATTAGCTCCAGTTCCAACATTTCCTGTATCTCCTCCCTCAGAGTCTGTCTGACTCACTCAGGCACCCTGTAAGAGGCCTGCTTGATAGGCCTTTGGGGTCCTATATCCACATAGTGGTGCACCAGTTGACTGCCCCCAGATTTCCCAGTGAACATGCCCCCAAACTCCTGTAACACTGCTCGGATTTTTTTAACCTGGGTAGGGGATAGCTGCTGAGACAGTGCTACCCTTTCACTAAGGTGTCAGTCTGAGTTTCACTGAGGAGATTAGTCACCAGATCCCCCTCAGACTCCGCCTGCCATCTACTAGAAATGCTCAGCACCAGGATCTCCTTATCATGGTATGGCATCATCATGTTAACATGGTAAATTTGTGCCCCTGCCTCCTGTCTAGCAGATTTACCATATAGTTAGCATCATTGTCCTTCCTCACCACTTTGAAGGGTCCCTCCCAAGCTGCCTGCAGCTTATTGTGTCTGACAGGAATGAGCACCATATCCCTCTGTCCCACAGCATACTCTCGGGCTTGAGCATTCCAGTCATACCAGACCTTTTTCTGCTGCTAGGCCCCTGCCAGATTCTCCAGGGCTAAGCCCATGAGTTCTCAAAGCCTTGTCCTGAGGTTTAGGCCATATGCCACAACAGACTCCTTGTGGGATTCACACACCCTCCCACTCATCATGAATCAAATCTAAAGGCCCCCCCTCACCCTATACTCATGCATCAACTCAAAGTGTGAAAAACCTGTGGATTCATGGGGTACCTTTCTGTATGCAAACAGCAGATTGGCAAATATATGTTTGACTCTCTCAAACTGCTTTGCAAATTCCCATAGCATGGTCTTTAGTGTAGTGTTTAACCTCTCAACAAGACCATTAGTCTGGGGGTGGTAGGGGATGGTCTTTAGATGCTTCAGTCCACAGTGCACCCACAGGCAAACCATCAGGTCTGACATTAAACTGGCACCTCTGTCAGTCAATATTTCTCTTGGGAAACCTACCCTGCTGACAATCTCTAACTAAGCATTTGCCACCTTCTCTGCCTCAATGGAGGACAGAGCCACCACCCAAGGGTATCTAGTAGCGTAATCTATTACCATCAAGATATACTTCTTCCCTGTGGAACTTGGAATACTCAGAAGCCCCACAATATCCATAGCTACCCCCCTGCAATGGCTACTCAATCACAGGCAAAGATATCAAAGGAGCTTTGACCTTGTCTCCTGCCTTGCCTACTTTTTGCCACTGCTCATAGGTCCTGCAGTACCCTGTTACATCCCTTGCAATCCCAGGCCTATAAACGTTCTGCATAATACGTCTCTTGATATGCTTTATGCTCATATGACCTGCAAAAGGAATGTAATGGGCTATGGCTAGAATTGCCAGATGGCAGGCTGCGGATATTACCAACCTCACCCTGTAGCCCTCCTTCAGGGGTCCACTGCCTATAAACTAACTCTTTGTCCCAGTATGCAGACTCCCCCTTTCCTTGTGAATCAGGTGCCTCCCTCAAGACTCTTAGTATAGGGTCTGAGAGCTGAGCCTCTCTCAACTCTACCTTTGTGATCCTTCCAGCTCCCCTTCTACAGGAAGTCTGGTATCTTCTGACAGCGGTGCTTCCCTATCAGCCTTGGTACTACCACTCACCTTTGAACTTGCAGTCACTCTGCCCAAGGGAACATCAGTCCCTACCAGCAGCTGAGGCTTATCTTCAGGCTCACTGCTACAGGGTAGCTCCCTCCCTGAAATAGCTACCTCACCAGCTCTGGCTTCAGGTGTGGGGTCTGACTGTGTCTCCCCAGGCTTCAACCCCATATGCCTGCCTTCAAGCCTGCCTGGATGAAACTGCATGCACACAAGGTAGTGCATTATTAAAACCATTCCCTACCAAGACATCTGCAGGTATATCATCAAACACACCTACTTGCTTGTTTCCTTTTTCACCCTCCCAGTCAAGGTAAACCCTGGCCACAGGCATTTGGAATGGGTTCCAGTCCTAAAACTCTGACTGGAGTGGACTTCCCAAGCAAGTACCACTCCTCTTTAATCACTGCAGGCTTCACAATGGTTATGTCAGAGGCTGTGTCTCTCTTAGCAGTGGCCTGTTTTCCATCCAATAAGATAGGATATACACTCTGGTGATAGTCTAGTACCCCTGTTCTCTCCAGACAGCTTATCAATGACATACTGTATCCCCAATTGCTGGCTGCCCCACCTTTTGTTCCCTGCCTTGCTTCCACGGACATTTGTATGTTACATGGTTCCACTGGTTACACTTAAAATATTTAACCCTTGATCCTGGCTATGTACCTAAATTAGTGGCTTCTCCTTTTACTGGTAGACACTGTTGGGGTTGTTTAGACTGCCAACCATGGGTTCCCTTATATCCATGTGCATCACTGGATATTGCCTTGTTGTGCAGTGATGCCCTGATGCTAAGTAGAGATCCCCGTTTTCCCCAGATCATCTGCAGAGTTATACTTCCGGTCTGCCAACCAGATTCTCATGTCCTCAGGCAAACTGCTAAGGGCTTGTTCCCTCACCAAAATGTCTGTCAGCCTTTCAAAAGTGGTGACTTGACACCTGCTCACCTACCTATGAAAATAAATCCTTAAATCAGCAAAATAATCACATACACTTTCATCTGTCTTGTGCCTCTGCTCACAAAACTTTTTTTTCTAAGCTTCAGGTGTTAATGTAAAACATTCTAATAAATGTTGTTTAACTTTTTCACTATCAGACAATGTAGAAAGAGCAGTTACAGCTTTGGGGGTCAGGAACCATACCCAGTGCCCTTGGTCAACATTATACTGTTTACATACTCTTTCAAATATATGAATAAAACTGAAAATTATCACCCTCTGTAAACTGTTGAAGAAATTTACTGACCTTTATTGCGTCTGGGGTTTGGTTATTCCTTTTCCCATTACCTTCATGACCCTGATGAAGAGTCAGCATCTCCCTCTCATGTTGACACTGCTTCTCATTTGCTTCAGCCTCTAAACACTGCTGTCTCTCATTTTCTTTGACCTCCATATGTCACAGTGTCTCTCCTGATTCTAATTCCATTTGTTTTGCCTACTGCAGTCTCTCCACTGATTCTGATTCCAAATGTTTGACCACCAGTTCAAGTCTCTTTAACTTTTTAACTCCAGAAGGGTTTTTAAGTCTTTTGAGGAAAAAGTGAACAGTCGTGTTTCTGAGGAGTGTAAATCCCCATCATCAGACTGATTATCCTCCTGGTTACTGATCTGGACTACAGCTGTGACTAAGGCTGAAATAATTTCTTACCATATAAAAAAACACCAAACAAGTGTTAAAACACTCATTTTAATTGATGGTTGATTAATTAGATGATTGTTTGATTAATTGTATTTAAATGAATATATGTGTATGTGTGTGTGTGTGTGTGTGTGTGTGTGTGTCTATATATATATATATATATATATATATATATATATATATATATATATATATATAGATGTATGGTGTGGCATATTTTGTAACTACAGGAAGGCTGTGCCGAGGCATCAGACTGTTATTCAGTGTGAATAAATTATTTAATACAAGACTGGTGGCATCTTTTTCACTGGCTTTGTAGTCTGGTGTGAAATAATTTCTTCTTTAGTCTGGTTGGCATGCACCAGTCCTTTGGCTTCACATACCTTGGCCAACTGGTTCTTCATCAGCCTGCCATAATCCTCTGCTGACATCTTTGCCTGCTTTCCCTGAATAAACTAAACTAACAAAAAATAAATAAAGCTGTTGTGAAAATGAAACTCTGTATGTTTACCTTGTGGCTGCTGGGAGTATACACACCTTTAGTGACAACTGCCTACAATATCCATCAATATCCACACCACTACTCACCAATATGTGATGCCTCTCCTCTGGACCAGAAATCAAGGAGCCTGCATCCTCACCACTGACACTAGTGAGGGACATTAATTTGGAACAAAAATAGATACACACAGTATTTCCAGATGCAGCTCTCTGCACCAAGCACAATTTCCCTTAAGAGCACACAGGGAGCACACTCCCATCCTGGGGCTGGTTTTCCACCTCTCTCACCAGGCCCCAAATAAGACTTCCTCATCCAAGTGTTCCAAGATCTGTTATAGCATCTGGAAGCTATAAAACCATTTCAAAAACATCCACCCTTCCAGGCTAGCAATTAGTTGACTCCCAAGAATAATACAATACAATTCCTAGTCTTCACAGACATTTTGTCTCTGGATGCAATCAGAACTGTGAGATACAATCTTTATGGCCTAAACCAGGTAATTAAATTTCAGGCTATTTTTTTCAAACTTAGTTGGACTGAGATTAACCTCTTTTCTTCCAGTATCCTCTATTACAATATATTCATTTTAACAGTTACAATACAGTCTAACATACATGTGTATTTCTTTTCTGTCCAGCAGGACCCACTGTTGGTATATTTTTAACACAAGCAGCTTTACAAATACATTTTCAACACAAGCACCTGTACAACTCAGTTTGATAAACAAATGACATATAATTCTTTACAAAACGCCAGCTATTTATGCTGGGATATGATACAGATCCACTGCCCTACTTCTCCTGGCATAGCTGGTAATAACTCACATCATCACATCATGCATGCATTTTATCTTCCTTCTGACTCATCATTTAGGCACAGCTGTCTTATGAACCAGTACTGGAGGAGCATTCAAATTATAAATCAGTTTCCTAATGTAGGTTTTACTTTCTGGATTTATCAAGCCATCATGGAAATTGTATATGGATTATCATGATGGAGTACCATGTTAAAATAGTCTGCATAATGCCAAAAGATCTCTCAATAGAGTCAACAAAAACAAAAAAAACAAAAAAACGTTAAGTGCATATGCTATATCCTCAGAATCATCTGTATATTGTGGGTGCCTCTATATCTAACATAAGAAAGTGACAAAAGCCCAACAATATCTCATGTCTTTGGTAATAGAAGAACAATGCACTAAAATAAACCACGGCACAAAGTGTTATATCTAAGAGAATTGCTCTAAACAATAACAATACAAACTGACAAAAAAAAAAAAACAGACAAACAAAATTCTGCAGCTCCTACCCACATAATATAGCCCTGAAAAGTATGATTCGAGTCAATATATGCCATTTTCAATAGTATGCATTGGTTTGTAAACAAACCAGATTTTTTTGGGGGAGGTCATTTACTCAAATGGTATATTACCACTGAACAATTATGCATTTAATTCCAAATGAAATTTAATTCTTAAGTCTAAGACATCATGCATTCCACATAAATGCCTTACTGATATATAATCACTCTGTGGAACAGCTTAACAATTGGTTAACTACTGGGTATTTTCCATCTGGCTAACTGCCTATCTGCTCTTTTGGTGCCCATGGATTGAAATCAGTCAAATATAAAAAGTACAATTTATCTCACAATGAAACACCCCATTTAAATGCATTAAACAACAGATTTATCCCTACAGTAACACATGAAGCTGCATGGTAGAGATGAATTTTTGCCCATCAAGTCTGACAAGGATTTGCAGCTCATCCTGTTAATTGGTTCTTCTCCTTCCTTCCATTTTTGTCCATCTATTATAAACACTTCTGAACCCTTCTACTGATCAATCCCACAGTGCAGGGAAGAGTAAATGAAATATACCAAAAAATGCACCACCAGGATTTCCGGACTCCACACAGTTTTATTTAACACAAATTAAGCACTTTCATCAATCCAAGTTGACTTTCAGCAGAACAATTACATCATTCAGAAGTTTACAGAACATACTTCTTGGATTTATTCTACCACTTTCTGATGGCCATGGACAGTGTTATGATGACGTTTTAATGTTTCTTAACAGATATCACACATGCATCTTGTTAAATAGCTTGCCATTCCTTCATAAAGACTGGATTATCACTTCCCAATGTTGGTTCCAAATCAGGTAGAAACACTTTAAGGCCTTGTGGCTCCATTTCTGAAGAAAGATAAGCCTTTAGGTATTTCAAGTGCCAACAGCAGAAGCCAACAAACCAGACTGTTTTAATCCTATTAGCCACTTGTACTTAATATGGAAGCTGCGTTTGCCTTTTATGATGGTGCTCAAGTGTCTGTACATCTCTGTTGGAGATGATGTGTTTCCTTTAAAGGTTATTTGTGTACATTGTTGGCTTCTGCTGTTGGCACTTGTAATGCCTAAATGCTTATCTTTCTTCAGAAATTGAGGCACAAGGCCTTAAGAGTGATTTTATCTGATATGGAACTAACAGTGGGAAGTGATAATCCAGTCTTTATGAAGGAATGGCAAGCCATTTAATAAGATGCATATGTGATATTTGTTAAGAAACATTAAAATGTCATCATAGCACTGTCCATGGCCATCAGAAAGTGGTAGAATAAACCCAAGAAGTATGTTCTGCAAACTTCTTAATGATGTAATTGTTCTGATGAAGTCAACTTGGATTGATGAAAGAGCTTAATAATTTGTGTTAAATAAAACTGTGTAGAGTCTGGAAACCCTGGTGGTAAGTTTTTTGGTTTATTTGTTCTTATTTTTGCACCATTGCACCACTTTTTGAAGAGCCGATGAAAGACACAATTACTGCAGCAAAAGCCTCTGTGATATTATCAGATACAGGACCTTTTTTGAAGCTTTTTTTTTCTTTGTTTTCAAAGAGTTTAAATTAAATCATTATTAGCTGTATAAATGCAGATGGAATCAAAATATCTCATATCATATGCCTGATGATGACATGCTCAAAACTAAGTTTAAAAACTATATCACATATACTCAGAACAAAGTTATTTTATTTGCCCTCTCAAGCTGGTTCAGTAGAGCAGGTTAGTAATCCAGGCTTGATTGGCAAGCTGGTGTCAGGCAGCAAGTGAGGTAAGAAATTGAGTGTGTAGGCAACAAACATTTTGCCTTACTAGGTGTGTAATGTATTAGTCATGTAATAAAAACAAGAGATGCCTCTGGTTCATTGTTTTTGGATAGTGTATGAGTGATGCATGTCCAGTGATATCTGATTTCATATGTCATGAACAACTGCTTTATTTTCCTAAGTTGCTCCATGGACATAGATTTTGGATAAACCTCTATACAAATACCTAAATTCTGCCCCTCAATAATGGGAGAGGGGGAATTACTAGAAATTTGTAAACTAGCCCAGGAACGAGGAGGTAACAATGTCCTAAAATGATCAGTGCTTACTACATTGCCTTATTAACTCTATATGAAAGTTTTTTTTAATCTTTCAGACTTTGGCAGGTTGGTGACTGATGAACAACAATCCATTTTTGTCAAAAGCGAAACTCCCCTTAATGTCATATCTGCAACCATCCTCTTTACCATCTTCTTCTTCATAAGCTACCAACTAATTATAAGTGTATGGAGCTACTGTTCTACATCTATAAAGTGAAATGGCACTAAATGCTGAGCTAATGGATGATTTGCTCCATGTGGCATCCCTTGATATAACCACCATACGCTGAGGACTTTTTATAGTACAGTCACAGTCATACTGACTGTCATAGGTCATGTGTTTTGGAATATGAATACTGGACTCATTAATGGGCATACACATTCCAAACAAAAGCCTTTGATACAGAAGATTCCTTCTACATAAACTGGAGATACAGACATTTTCCTAGTTCTTCTATTTGATCAATGAGGTATTTAAAAGAAGAAATGAGTAGGATTTAACAACTGCTCTCATCAAGTCCATTAGTTAATGAGATCATGTCCTCCAAAAAGACAGATAGCTTATGCACCCTGGACACATAATCAACCCATGCCATTCTATAAGAGAGAGATAAATAACAGAACATTCTGTATTCATGGCCTGATAAAAGATTCATCTCAGTGGTGTTAAGCTTCAAGTGACTGTCTGCCATTTAGTATTAAAGTGGCGTTCATGAAATCTTTGAAGGAATGAATGGTCATCATCTGTTTCTGGTGGAAGGAGAGTAAAGATAATTTTATCAACATGGTAATGATACTCTAAACCTCTTTCCCTGATAACATGTCTCAGTGGCAGCCAGTATATACCGTGAACAGCAAGACAGACTGGAATAAGTCTTGCAGAACTCCTCAGCACAGGGACTGCCTAAATGAGGCATTTGGTGCTTCATAAGCAAATTAGTTAAGGAGTGAGGAAGAAAGATAAGATAATAAAAGATGTATTATAAGTTGTTTAGAGATAAAAGATCATATCTCACTACAGTTGTTGCTCATTCACTGCCCTAGGGAGGGTAATGTCAGTACAGAGATGACTCTAAAACCAAACTGACAATGGTTAAAGAGGCCATGAATAAACAGAAAAATTCTAGCTGTATGCAAATTACTCTCTCAATAACTTTGCAGACAAAAAGAATATTAGAGTTGAGGTAGAAATTCTATAGATCATGCAAATCCAGAGATCTTTTTCTTCTTTTCCTGGTTAGGGGTCACCACAGGAAATCAACTGTCCAATCAAGATTAGCAGTAGAGTTTTACAGTGTTGAGTTACCAGCCTGGCACCCAACCTTCCACAGAAGGCACACACACACATGCCTAAGCCAATTTAGAGTATCCAATCCACATACAGCATGTCTTTGGAATGTGGGAGGAAACTGGAGCACCCAGAGGAAACCCACATGGAGGATATGCAGGCTCCACAGAGAAGGCACCCCAGGCAAGGATCGAACCAGAAAACCTCTTGCTGTAAGCCAACAATGCTAACCACTGCACCACCCTGGCCACCCTGTGCAAATCCAGAGATAATTACTTAACTTCCTCAAGGATGAGAATAACAACAGCCTTTTTTTGAATACCTAGAAACTCAACTATCCTTAGTCAGGGACACACAATCTGATAAACAACCAGGCTAAGAATTACAGGTAAGGCAGACTTAGTATGGGTGGCCCACATGTCCAGGCCACAATAATTGGGATTCAAGATCAAAATGGTACTGTTACAGCATTTGTATTGTCAATGTATCAAACCTGTGCTTAGCCCCACTCTAGTGGTATGTGGCCAGGATTACTGCCAAGCTCATGATAGGCTGATTGAAGTATTTTTTTACTGATCTAATTAACCTTAATGCCACACAACTAAGCAGAATAAACAGAATCCCCAAACTTAGAGGCAGAAAAGCCTTTTTCATTCACAGGATAAACTGCATCACACACTTTTTATATAGTCTGAAAAAAGAGCTGCAGAAAGTTCATTAGACAGGGATATTGCCTAGTTATGAAAACTTTCTGTCTACTGGAGTGAATAGGAATTAGCCAATCTAAGTTTACCATTGAGGAGGCCATATCTTTTTCTCCTGTGCCCTAACCTTCAACCATGTGTTATGAGACAGAGAACTCATAGTCAAATAGCATTAGTGAGTCTCATTTATCACTTGACATATCTGATGCAGGAAAAGTAGACCAGGGTCATTTGTAATTACATTGTCACAGTCCACACAGAGATGTTAACAATCCTCAGCACAACATGCCGCAAAATGATAAATGTTATAGTCAAATAATGGAAATACTACATAAAAACTGTTTCTAAAGCAGCTCTAACAGTAAATCAGTAATATGCAAAAGGGCTTCCTATTGACGGTCCAATGTCTGTAATTGCAAATTGTGCACCTGCAGAAAAAAAACTGCTAATAGAAAACAATTACAACAACTGTTACCACTCAGTTTAATCCATGACAGCATTTTCCCCAAAGCAGGGTATGTGACCTCCATACTTTTTCTGTTCATACTGTATATACTATTACTAAGGATGATGTACCTTGGAATAAGGAGAATACTCCAATGTACTTTTTTTTCTAATATTTTTATTAAAATTGTATATACATGAACAAACACTTTAACATAATAAAACAGATAACTATTTACTGAAATATAGGCATCATTTCATACTTATATATTACTAAGAGTCATTACACAGTCAAACAGTATAAACAGATAATAGAAAATAGATTAATATTTTTCAATTAATAAGTTAAATTTTATACAGTAATTATATTCTGTGGTTATTTTCCTTGCATTAAAATGGGAAGAAATTGATGGGGGAGGCCCTCATCTAGTGCAAATATCACTCCTGATTGGAAGTATACATATCAGATTTGTTATTGATGCCATATTTATATAACACTAGAGACACCCACACTAATTCTGCATTGTTAGGTTTGAACCACCTGCCTGTCTAGTTGCAAAATCTAGAGTACACAACATCAACCACAAATGCCACAGGAGAAGTCTTAATGTAAGTGTGAGGTAGAGCACATTTAAAAGTATTACCTCATCAGTGTGTTACAGAGAAGCTGTCTTGGCCAAAACTGAAAGAAATTGATGGCAGGGAACTCTCCCAGTGTAAACGTTTTTTTCTGAGAGAAAGTGTCTATAACAAATCAGTTGTTGAAGCCATATCTACCAAATATTACGACAAACACCATCATACTAGTTCCACAGTGCTGGATTTGAACAACCTACCTACCTAGATACACAATCCAAAGTACATGCTATCAACCACAAGTGCCACAGGTGAAAGCTAATTATAACAGTGAGATATAATACACTTGAAAGGATGATCTTATAGTGTGTTGCAGAGAATATGTCTTTGGTAGAAATTGATGGGAGATCTCCCAGCTTAAATGGTTTTCCTGAGTGGAAATAGCCACCTCAGATGTGTGAGTGAATCTAGTCCTATATTGCACTAGAGACACACACACACACATACACATATACACACACACACACACACACACACACACACACACACACACACACACACACACACACACACACACACACACACACACACACACACACACACACACACACACACACACACACACACACACACACTGTCTCTCTCATGCTAGTCAGTCACTGCTGTGCTCAAACACCTAGCTATCTAAGTACACAGTCTAAAGTAAATTGGATCGGCTGGAAGTCCCCCATGAGAAGTCTGACTTTAATTGTGAGATACAGCACATTTGTAAGGATTACCACATCAGTGTGTTGCAAAGAAATTAGTGTGCATCGCAAGTTTGAGTAAAAAGTAATGTCTCTTGACCAGCAGAACAAACAACAATGTATTGATCACAAGTGATTACATACTGCTTAGATAACTTATCTATTCTGTCACTTGTGCATTGTGACACTGTGAGTGACATGTAGCTGTTTCACAGTATGGTGTATTGATAATCACACTTGTGAAACAGTGGATTGTCAACCAAGCATTCCTGACTGTTCAGTTTAGGATGATTGTATGTACAAAGTAGTCATTTGGCATGCCATTTTCAATATTTCCTCATGCTTGGACAATGTGCAGTGTAAATGTAAATTAAAAACATACAGGCCAAACATATAACGATACACTACTTAACACCACTCAGCAAGCATGTGTGCAAAGGTCCAACACTACTGTACATCATTTGCAAATGTAATGTGCTGGAGTGGAAACAATTTACAGAATATAGTGTTTAGACAACATTGCATTGAGCTTATTATATCGTGAGTATAGCAGTCCATTGCAACCTACGCAAGTAAAACAAGACACTGACATTACTTTTGTTTTGTGAAAATTGCTTCTTGCAGCACATCACTGACAATCAGATTTGTGAGAGTGATGGCAAAGTATTAGCACATCCACAACTATATTCTAAGTTCTTCAATTTAATACAGAAACTTACAGTGGTCTATGGTACTCCATGGCCACCTTTGAGTATATAAGGAGGGCAGACATATAAACAGGTCTGATTCTGATCCATTTCAGAAAAGATATGTGCTATGTTAATGTTTTACATGTCATAATTTACATGTGTCACAATAATGACAGTAAAGTAGTTATGTTGATAACAGAGGTGCATAATTAGACTGTCCTCATGTGATTGTCCATAGACTTAAGAAAATTAATCCGCGGTGGTGCAGCGGTAGCATTGTTGCCTCACAGCAAGAGGTTCTCCCATTCGATTCCTGACTGGAGTGCCTTCTGTGTGGAGTCTGCATGTCCTCCCCATGGGTACATGGGCATTTAAAAGACATGCGTAAATGGGCTTGCCTTCGTTGAAGGTTGAACGTCAAGCTGGCACCTCGGCATTCGTGAAAATCTACTGCCAATCATTAGTGGACCAGAATTCCTCTGTGGCGACCCCTAACCAGGAAAAGCTGAAAGACAACAACAACAACCCCATAAATCTTTGATTGGACTAGAAGCCTTGCACTTATTGTTGATAAGGTATGAGCAAGTTTAGAATTATTATGATCACATAAAGGATCAGGCAAGGTATTGCTGGTGGAATAACATATGTATCCATAATTTCACAGGGCAATATTTTATGAAAAATAATAATCTTTATAAATTTTAGATGTAATGCTGGATTTTAACACCCACCAATCTGCATTGACAGTCTATAGGCATAATCATTAGTTTATCACACCACAGAGGAAGTCAAATGTCAGGTTCTAAAATGTACGCATTTGAAGGGACCATGAAAACAGTATAAAGCAAGGGAGTATATGTGGAACATACTTCATAACAGTAATGACAATTGGAACATCCAATATGGTGTACATTCATCCTTACAGCCTGTTCAACATATGATAATTACCATCTCTTCACAGAGTCATCAGTCTGTCTTTCCATAGCACAGTGAGGCTAAGCAAAGTAGTGAGAAAGGCAGCAGACTAATGCAGCCAGAAACTCACCAGTTTTTGCCATGAGACATGAATTGCCATTTACCATGGAGTCCAGTTGCTTCTCACTGCCGGGTATCATGCTAATGCTAAGGACAATGAGTGATGAGATGGGTAGAGAGACAAATAGGGAGAGAAACATAAAACATTTTTGTTTATTGGCATTTTCTGGCTAAGTTGTGGTGTTTTAACCTGAGGTTTGTCATCATGCTAATTCTGTGTACAGTAAAGTATTTTCAATATGGAGCCAGCAGGGGTAGGAGAGTAGAAACATGATTAAGGCATAAACAGGATAATGTGGGTTAACAACATATGCAGCTAACAGTTACAGTCACAATATTAATATAAAAAAAACATTAAATAATGCTTGACATACTTCTGGATTTGAACTCTTGACACTATGCAAAAAGCACTCTAGAGAACACAGCAGTATCTTAGTACACCACATAGGAACTTATACTGCAGAAGGTTAAAGGCACACATTTGTTGGGACAATGACAAAAGACTGAAGCAAGGGAGAATGTAGGTGTCAGGTTTCATCACGGTAATGACAAGTGTAACATTTTATAAGTTGTACATTACATCCAGCAGCCTAATAAATATGTTATAGCAACTGTCTCGTAATTTCTATAGCACAATAGGGCTAAAAACATTTGTGTGAAGATAACATGTAACAGTGTTGTTGAAGGTAAAATCATCAGGTTTTCCAACAGAATGTGAAATGTCAGTTACCATCACTCAGCTTTGGTAAGTGATGCCAAACGTTGTGCAGATGATGAGGACAAAGTAGAAGGCTTTTTTATGGGATATCTCTGGCCATGTGTATTGTGTCCAATTCTATTTTTTGGCCAGATTACAGGTGTGAAAAAGGGGTGGATAAGACAGTGGGGAAAATGAGGAACAAGCAGAGGGTAGGACACAGGGCCAGAATAAAGGGATGTAAGAATGGTGAGTGGAGAGCATCACAGCTATCCACTTTTTTACAAGCTAAATGTATACTTGTACCAGTTCAGGGCTGGGTGACAACTGATTTGTTAAGCAGACAGATAGGCAAATTGGAGTGATATGTATGGAGCATAATTTTTTTTGTGAGACGGGTGCCCATTTTTTAATTGTTTTTTGTACAAAGAGGACTGTTGGGGAAGGTGGTTAGAAATAAGATGGTTGGGTAGGCAGGGTAGGTTAGGTAACAGGTGCAGACATACATAACATACAAGATAGATAAGGATGGTGATGGACACAAATGGGGGGCACCATGATTGGAATTAGGCAGGTGATACTGGAGGAGCATTTGTTTCCAGTATGAGTCCAATGAGAATCTAGTCCTCACCCTCAGAATGGTCATCAATGTCTCCTGTCACAGATCCCCGAGTCACTGCAGGACAAGACATCGACTTTGCAATTTGACTTGGGAACTTTTCCTACTCTGTAATTTTGGGCACTGAGGCCCCTCTCTATAATTCCTCCACTAGCCCTGTCAGCTCCAGATGGGTGAAAAAAATCACTCCTCTGGTTGTACTACTCCTTGTGGGAGCCACTTCACCAACATCTGGGGCAGAACAACCTGACACAGTTGGAGGAAGTAGTGCGGAGGCAACACTGACAGGCTGGGCCCAGATGTGTTGGGTGTCTGCGCTGCTTGTGATCGTGCTGCTGCAGCCACCTGTGGCAGTATGGCAGTCTGACCCCAGTGTGCTGATGGTCATTTGTGTTGCATCAACAATGCTTCCACACAGAAAAAAAGAGATATATGGTTGGAGAGAGAAAACATATATAACAAAATCATTGCTATGTCAGAATAACATTTCCAAATATAAACAATTAGACACATAATTTTGGTAAACCTTTCCGCATCTAGTTATGATGTGAAGTCATAAATGTTCATAAAATACATTAATCTCAGTGCTATCATAAACATTTGGCAAACGGATAGGTGACTATGGCATATGTGATATATGTATTCCAAGTAAAGACATACATTTTCAAAAAGGGAATGCTGAATGTTATTGAATATTGTAGAAAATAATTGTATATACTATTCTGTATTGAAAGCTGATTGCTGCTGCTGAAGCTGAACCCCCACCCAGCTAAGTTGATTTACACATTGCATAATACAATGATCAAGAGCTATTAGAGCAGGCATGTATGCCTGATAAAAAGGATAGGTATGCCTACTCAGTTGTGTATGTCTCAAGCTCCTATGGACTGATGCCCTGAAACATAGAAACATTTACTAAGTTTCAGATATATTATGATCGTGCATTCAAACCTGAACCATACTTATGCCATGCCTCTGTGAGACATGCCATTCATTTCTGGTGTGTCTCCTTGTTTCCAGCTATGTATTCAGCAGCTGTACAGAAAACAGAAAAATAATAAGAAGAATGAATACGTGTATTGCCTGTCCAATCCAAGGCATTGTATTTTCTGATGATACACAACTCAGGGGTGTGCACAGCTCTAAATTCTTCCTCTCATTGGCTCAGGAGCAGTGGCGGCTGGTGACTTCAAATCAAAGGGGGCTGCAGGAGACAGCTGAATGGGTGGGGTCAATGGGAATGGGTGTGACCAACTAGAAAGCAGAGAAGCTATGCTGAAAACCACAAAAACTTTAATTAAATACGCTGCCCTGGGTGCCAAACCATCATTATGGGAGTCCAATCAAGACAAAATGAAGTGTAGAAGAAAAAAATATTTCAATCTATTGGCTGCATGACAGCTTACCTAATATCTAGAAGGAAACAAAAAGGATGTGAGGCATGAAAAAATAAATTACTTTTTAAATACATTACTGGAATGCCAGTCAAAATCAAGTATAAGAAAATCAAGCAGCACTTAACTCAAATCACTTCTCCTTGCACTCCAGTTCTAATTATAATTTATATTCAGCTTTATTAAAGTACCAAGTAACATGCTGAAAGTAGCAATCTCTTTGATACCCTCACTTGTAAAAATGTTTCTTATCCAAAAAAGACCTGCTGCCTGATAACTATCTACTTGTTTCATGGGGAAAACATGATCAAAGTAAAAAATGAAAAGCAAACAAGAAACAAGCTCAACATATATTGCTTAAAGGATTACTGCACAGGATATGGACCACGCATGATAGATTGGCATTCTGTTTAGTTTGCAGGTAAAGCCTGTAATGAGCTTAACATAATCTAATCCTGGCCTTTATTACAAATACTGTCATATGCATTTCAATACCCAAGGCTTATACATTATCTAGTTATGTAAGTATTCTCTGCATAGCAACAACAGAAAGGCTTTCAATGTTGGCAATACTGCTTATTAAAACTTACTTACATCTTACAATATCAGACAAGCTTACCTGATGGTCATTAAAGCACTGCTACTTAAACACAGAGCAAAAGGCACTTTCTGAATAATAATAAGCATATATCAATAGTATAAAAATGACAGAAACCAGAACATTCTGAAAAATCAATGACAGATGAAAAGCCACTGTAGTACTTGTGTTTACCTTGGATGGAGGGGAATAGTCTGCACATTTACACTGCATAACTGCTCCTTGCCTTGCTTGGACACATCCAGAGTCACTACATGGGGGAGTGGGGTACAACAAGTTTGTCACAATTTGAAATGTCTCTGGCTGACTGTGATGGCCCTGACACATTTGTCATACCTCTCGACCTCAGAGCAAGAAATCTGGACAAAGCCATACATAGAAGTGGGACAAAGGCCCAAAAAATAAGGACACTTTTTAAATATTGCTCTTGTAAACTTAGAAAGATAATAGAATAGTAGGTCTTGCATTAGTGTGAATTTTCTGAAAGGTACGAAATCTGAAACTCAAATGTCTTTCATTATTTTCTAACTTCAGTCTTTAATGATTTGCCACTAATTTGCCAAAAAACCCCACAATTTTATGAAAAATGGACCAAAAATGTGATGCAAAAATATAAAATAGCCACACAATACAGCTGGGAACCTGTCAAAGAAGGGACATTTTTAATATTAGTACTGCTAACTTGAGCAGCTGACAAAATAAAAGAATATACATGCATTTCTGAAATAAAAGTAATCTATAACTGATTATTACAGTTATTTATTAATTGTAAACCCTCCATGTTTTCTTCCAAAATTGCCATTTTGCAGAGGGATTATTAGGGGAAGAGCAACATTTTGAACCAAAATCAGGGACAGTTGAGAGATTTGGATATGCCTAATTCTATAAAGCAATTTTATTTGAACGTACCTCTCAACCTGTTAATGCAGGAAATCTGGACAAGGCCAAATATATTGGGGGAACATACAAACACTACTAAAAATTGCTCTTGTATAAACTTAAGACAGTTGATAGAATAACAGGTCTTGCTTTAGCATGCATTTTTCTGAAGGTTATGATTTAAAACTCAATGTCTGTCATTTAGTGACTTCATTCCCAAATGATTTGCCAGAAAACCACACATTTTATGAGGAACAAACCAAAAATAAGAAGCAAATATCTATCCATTCTGCAAAAATATGGAAAGCTGAGAGGTATAGTTCAACCAGGGCTGTCTGAGTTTGCTGCCATTCCCCTCTCAAAATCATGGTCGATTGGAGCCTCCTCCCTGCAACCATTCCAGTGTCCCATTTCTTTGTTATTTTGCCCCATTTACCATAAACACTGTAATGTGCATACTGCTTTACTTCTGCGATGATTTGGATTTCATTTGAAAGTTTTATTTTGCATTTTTACAGCACAAACCCCAATAGATATCTGCTAAACAAAGCAATGCAGTCTCACAATGAAAACAGACTTAGCAGTAAAACTTCTCTGCCCTTGAAACTCACATGCATTGAAACAGCATTGAAACCCACATTCAAAGAAAATACATTTTTCCAGTGGCAGATAAAGATTAACTTTGGGCTGTTTTCAAATCATAGGCCCCTTGAACACGAAACATACACATGCTCTTTGATACACCTTCCTGATTGTATTAAATTGTATTTCTTGTACAATACAGTACAGTTGTTAGAGGGCATTTTACATTTATTGTTTTGAACATTAGTAAACAATGAAACAAAATGCATGCACCAATGAAAAAACTACCCAATTCAGAATATTTCCATCATAAAAGTCTACTCAACCTTCTTCACTCCACCAGTATCAGTAAATATGCACAATCTCTGAAGTGTAAAAGTCATCTAAATAATTCCACATTAAAGAAATCTGTAACAATGAAGAGGTTGCTGCTAGCAAACAACTTTATATGTCATTTTTTATTCATCTACAAATAAAGTGCCTGTTGCCCTTGAGGAATAAATTGCCTATGTTGCATGCATTAAAAAAATGATAAGCTAGTAATATCGCAATAGGGACTGTATGGCAAACTGATAACAGGTTCATAGTTACTAGTCTAGGTATCTTTGCCAAAAAGGACTGCAGCATCCACCCACTTTACAACACAGTACAGTATCAGCAATGCAGTAGTAGAACCCACAACCTTCTGCATCAAAAGCAAGTACACTACCTGTTGTGCTATTAACAATGCAAGCAGACGTAGAATAAGCAGCACTAAAGTTTTGTTCCCCTGCAGCTCTCCGCTCCTTGTAAAATCTACTCGACACACAGTTGCATCTCTGAACTTTGCAGCACAAGAAATCTGGAAAAAGCCGAAATTTATTGGGGGGGGGGACAAAAGCCCAAAAACCAGGGACACATTTTAAACATTGCTGGTACAATGTTGGAAAGTTGCTAGAATAAAATGCTGTGTTACCACCATACATTTCACTGCCACGTCTTTAACCCAGGGAGGCCCTATGCAAAACAGTCAGAGAAACATACCACTATGTCAAATCAGCTGTTTTGTGAAAGAGAGGAAGACAAACTTAAATGGCTACCATTTAGTGAATTCAGTTCTCACCATAGCTGTCAACCTCTTGGCACAAAACACCTGAACAAAGCCAATAATGGGGGGATACAGCTCCCAAACATATTCGGTGAATTCAGTTCTCACCATAGCTCTCAACTTCTTAGCAAAAAACATGTGGACAAAGCCAGTAATGGGGGGGGGAATACAGCCCCCAAACAGTCAATGAATTCAGTTCTCACCATAGATAGGTCTCAACCTTAGCACAAAATACCTGGACAAAGCCAATAATGGGGGAATACAGTCCCAAAAATAGGGACAAATTTCAAATATCCATGTTATAAACTTAGACATTTGCTAGAATTAACAATTTTGTGTTACCATGTACTTTCTGAAGAATATGAAGTCTGAAATTCAAATGCCTGTTATTTTTAAACATTTAACCAGGAAACTAGTCTGACTTGGAACAAAAAGACAATTTTTAGCAGAGCAAGGAGAAACTCCAGACCCATCTTTGTAAGAGGGGAGAATATGCAGACTCCACACAGAAGGCACCCCAGCCAAGAATCAAACCAGTGAACCTGTAGCTGTCAGGCAGCAATGCTACCAGTGCACCACTGACTTTGCAAGCCAAGGAAAAATGTAGATACAGAAACCACAGATTTTATGAGGAACAGAACAAATATGAGGCGAAAATCTGCAAACTTTTTTAGAAATTGTGGTGGATAAGGAATTCAGGTCCTTGCCACCTGTATCCAAGGTACAAGGTTCAAGCCTGAGTATCTCTACCTACCACCATTTGTTCAGTCTAGCCACCAGTATATAGCAACTGGGGCATTTCACACACACATATCAGATTAGGATCCTCTGCATATCACACTTTCTTGTTTCGGTTATTAGAGTGAGATTCCCCCATTTTTTTATCTGACAGAAGTTCAAAATATTTTAGTCTCAGTGAAACACATCAGAATTCAGAACCACTTTATTTCTGCTTTTTATGCCTTTTTTTCACATAGTTGACCATTGTCCTCTCATGGATAAATGCTGTTACTTGTGCTCCTGGAATTTCTAATGATTTTCTACAGAGGATTGTCTTGTAAAGTGATACCAATGTCATGTATTTAATTCCATCTGACCTTTCCTTTTTGAAAATTTCTTAGTAGCTCTTCTTTTGATTTTTGCAATAACATCTATAATATTTCAGTTTATCTAAGATACACCTTATGTATTAATTGCTCACTGCTTCATTTTGTTTGCTATCACTGTAAACCTATGCACGTCATGAGGTATGTTAGCTTGTAGATGTTTGTGTCTAGAAGTGCCATTCTAACTTTTCTTGTAGTGCTGCAGAAATACTTTTTCTGACTAAGTATGCTTTTAAATTAGGTACTGTTGTTAATACCATTGAAATCTTGTTTTGTTTCAGTGCTTTGACAAAGTAGTCAGTAAAAATGTAAAAAAAGTTTTTCAGCTTTTCCCGGTTAGGGGTTGCCACAGTGGAACTCCAGTTCACTAATGATTGGCAGTGGATTTTTATGGTGCCAAGTTGCCAGCCTGATGCCCAACCTTCAAAGAAGGCACACCCATTCATGCACGCACCTATCTGCATGTCTTTAAATGTCACTCGACCGTGGTGAGGACATGCAGACTCCACACAGGAAGCGTTCTAGCCGAGAATCAAACGGGAGAACCTCTTGCTGTGAGGCGACAACGCTAACCCCTGCAATTTTTCTTTTTAAATTAGTGTGATTGCACCAAAAATAATGGCACATACACTTTCTTTGCATCACAGAATAAAAGCATTATTTTACTAAAGATAATATAAAATAGCCAGGGAAACTTCAAATTTAAGTAATTCACTGCTTACTGCCCTTTTCCACATGGTAAGTGTAGCTTTACCAAAGCTAGTTTGTGAGAACTCTGTCTAGTCAGCATTTGTTTAGCATTTTCTCTACTTTAATCCAATCTATCTGAGTTTGTGAATAGGCTGGGGGGAGGTGTCTGTTATCACAGAATAAAATCACTTTGGCTAGCTACCCAATGAGTTGTCAAACCAAAGGAGAATGGTGCTGAAGCTCCAATAACAACAGCAGGTTATCTAATGAATCCTTATGCAGAAAACTACTTCAAATGTGGCTAGTGACGCTGATGAGAAATGGTCAGGCCTCATACTGGAGAGATCTGATCTCCAGTGTCTTGTTTTCTCTAAATGCTTAAGTCAACCCTAAGGTTTGGTAAATATGTTAGTCATTTTTTATTACCTTTTGGAGTGGCAAGTTTGCATCTTCACACACACGCACACACACACACACACACACACACACACACACACACACACACACACACACACACACACACACACACACACACACACACACACACACACACACACACACACTTCACCTACCTGTTTCATGAAGAGAACATGTCCAAAGCCTTACCTACTCATTTCACGAACATCCCATCCAGCCAGCGACCATTTGTCCTACTCGTTTCACGAACATCCCATCCAGCCAGTGACCATTTGTCCAGCATTCACGAAGCTCGTGCAGCAAAATCTCTGCAAGAGGTCTCAGCTCACCCCTCATTGGCTTTGCCTGCTAGGGAAGCAGTCCGGAGCTCCTCTGTTCTGTGCGGTCGTTGACCGCACAGATTCCTGGGTATCTCACAGCTCAGGTTGCTGGGTACCTCTTTCTCTGCATCCGGACTGCTGATAAAGGCAGTCTGAGTGTCCGCGCATGTGCAGAGGAGTTGAGGCTCGTGATTTTTTGTTGCACAGATTTTTTTCTTTTGTTTTTTGTAGGTGGGAGGGCTGCAGTCCAGCAGTCCGATAGCATGAGCTGCCCCTGCTCAGGAGGTTTTGCTTGCATCTCCTCATGTCATTATAATAGTGATGACATTGTTCATCAGTGTGTGGAATGTCAATTGCACTGGTGACATGCTTGGCCAAGGCATTCCAAGCCTCAACCTTGTACTGAGACACGGTATACTCCTCTTGCTGAAGGCTAAGTCTGTAGCATTTTATGCAGTGTTACAAAGTTCCTAGCCTCTTCTTGATACTACCTTTGGGCTCTAAATGGAGCACCACCCACACTTTCACCTGAAAAGTCTTCTTAAGGATGTCTAGAAATATGGCAGTGAATTGGCAGCCATTTCAGATCTCAGATGTACCAGCCTGTGTGCAGTAACAGACAACCTTGCCAACTGTGTTTGTTCTGGAAAAGAAATTGGGTATGATTCCCTCAAAATACACTGCAGCTGTGAAATATGGTAGTGAGTCTTGGGCATGTGCAATGCTCAGTATTTTCACATTCCACTGTGAAATCCTCAAATGCTTTTTGATGATGATATCTGAATAAAATTTTAAATTATATATTGTCACCTCTAGACATGCTCCCAGTTATGGTGGATGGTAATCATACATAACATTCATTTGACACAGTAATGTGACATGACATCAACTCTGTGATGTTGGTAATAATCAGGGTTGATAAGAGATAAAATGTTATGATTTGAGATATAATGTGTTGGTGGCAGACAGAAACTACAAACTTTAATGAATACCACTTGCATATTGAACCCATGACTAAAATGAAGGCTGAACTGCTGAATACTTTTTATTGTTAATGCCACAGCTTGTTATCTGAGGTGTAAAAAATTCAACACGAGGTGGAGATATAATTATGACAGCCTCTGAGTGTCTGACTTTCACTTGTTATGTTACTGAGTTATTTGTAAACACAAGTATTTATTTCTGTAAACCAGTTTCATATGCAATTATTTGTGCGAGCTGAGTAACACATAATGGGATAGCACCATACATGCTTTACATAATATGCTGACCTACAAATCTAATAATTATATATGTTAAGTCATAATTTTTCAATAACTATTATGCAGATTAAAAATACATTTACATTAACTATGATCGTTGTTATGCTTAATATACTTGATACAGATTACAGTTGACTAATTTAGCAATCATTACACAGAGTTGTGTTGCAAGTTTAATTTTTGTAATTGTCAGTTCTACTTCATGTTAAATTCCTAATAAAAATTATGTGACAATACTCATTCTGACCCATCATTAAAATTAACTGTAAACTGAATTTGAATCTTGCATTTAGGGTTACCACCTGTCCCACTATACGAGGGACAGTCTCTCTTTGGGCAGTTGTGCCCTGCAAAAAAAATTGTAAAAATTGCAAATGTCCTGAGATTTTAGGACAAAATTATCTCCTATATCTTATGTAATAGTTGCATAAAATAGTAATTCTGTACCTGAAACACCTAAATATTATAAGAAACAAAATAAGAAACTAAAATGCTACAAGAATAAGCTTTTATTTAGGCAAAAAAGTGAAGTTCTGTCCTTTGTACTGGTCGTGTATATGTTTTGCCCTGCAAAATCTGATGTTTGTACCAAAAATGTCCCACTTTGGGCATTTGAAAAGGTGGCAACCCCACTTGCATTACTTATGTTGTTTCTCCAAACTTACTGCACAAACACCTTCAGACACATAGCAAGTTAATTGACAGGTGTATTTTCTTTACTCAGTGTTGATAGAAGTAGGGTTGCCACTTTTCATTGTGGCTAAAACTGGAGTAAGGCCACATCCCTTGCATCAACCATAACCCCACCCATTCCCACCCACTTCCACCCATGTTGTGATGTCGCTGTGACATCAGCAGGCTGGAATGCCCTCTTTTTTCATTTCTGATGCCTGCTTTCAGCCGATTTCCTATGTAAAAATGCATATTAAATCAGCCGATTTAACAAACTCTGATTGTTTCCTTTTTGAAACAGAATACTGGAGTTTGTACAGTGTTTTCTGGACTACCGGAGAATCAATCTGATTTCTGGATAGTCTGGAAAAAAACAGATAGGTGGCAACCCTAGATAGAAGAGCACCAATGCCTGACTCATTCACACTACTGATGGCAGCCCAAATTAAATTTTTGAGTTTTTGCCTTTAGATTTGAACTGTCATTCATACCTCTCAAACTCTTGGTGCAAGAAATCTGGACAAAATTTGACAAAATGGGGGGACAAAGGTCCAATAATAGGGCATATTTTAAATATTGCTCTTATAAACATAGAAAGTTGCTAGAGTAACAGGATTTGTTTTAACATACATTTTCTGAAGGATTTGAAGTCTGAAACTCAAATGTATGTCATTATTTAGTGACTTCAGTCCTCAGATCATCCTAGTGATCTGCCAGAAAACCACACATTTTATGAGGAACAGACCAAAAATATGAGCCCAAAATCTGGACATTCTGTGAAAATTTGGACAGATGAGAGGTATGCTGTCATTCACTGATAGTGACCATGGCAGTTAACAATATGCAATGCCAAGTGTTGTGCAAATACAGATGCCAAAATAACAAAGATTCTGAAAAAAAAGATATATGTAGCAATGAACCCAGTACCTATGCCATTACTCTGACATGTTCAATATTTTACTCTGACACGTTCAATATTTTAATAGTGTTTGCCATATGATAACTTGCTTTTCTCTTGCATATCATCATGCCTTCATGTAATGACATTTCTTGAGGAAGGGGCAACAAAGAAGATTGCATGAGCTCATTTTGTATATTTATATTCGTTCATTTCATTTTTACACTAATATTCTATGCATTAATTTTCCTGTAGTGTTTATTTAAACAGTCCAGAATTTTATCCACAACATGTATTTCCTATTAGCTAATGGCCCTGGAGCCTTTACAAGCCTAACCCATAGGATTACCCTGGCATGGTGCTACCCGACCTTAGTTCGTAGTGCCTCTGTCGAGTAGAGCCACTGAAGTGATCCCCGGGGTGAATTTTCTATTTCCCATCCCTCATCAAGATTTCTCTTGAAGAGGGCCAGTGAGTTGCTCTGCTTGACATGTATGGGGATGTCTATTCCATAGCATGGGCAGTCTCTGGGTTATGAACCTGTCCCACCAGCATGTTCTGTTGATTGTGGTAATGAGGTTGAGGACTCTGGAGCATGTGGTGCGGAGGGATTGGGATTATTTAGATGTAGCATTTCTAACAGAGCTGGGTCAGACATGGCTTTGTAAATCAAGCAGAGATCGCCTCTAAGTAGGCGATATGAGACAAAGGATAGTTGGAGTTTTTTGAGTTTGTCCATATAGGGCAAGTGTTTAAGGTCGAGGATCCTCCTTGTGAGGTACTTTTGCAGCCTCCCCAGTTGTTGCAGGTGTCTAGTGAGGTACATACCAAATGGGGCATTGTACTTGATGACTGGCCTAATGAGGGAAGAGTAGAGGGAGACAATGACCTCTTTCTTCCCGGATGCAAAACCCTTAATAATGAGATGTGCCACATAGAAGGACTTTCTGACCACACTGGCAATGTGGTGGTCAAAAGAGAGGTTGCTGTGAACCTGTGTTCCTTGATCTCTTATAATGCCTTCTGTGTTCAGTGGACTACCATTGATATGGTAATTCAAGGGAACTAGGTTTTCCCAAGGAGGATGACGGTGCATTTTTTGGCATTGAGCTTAAGGCCATGGTTCTGACACCAGTCGTTGGCCTCATTGAGGCCTTTCTGTAGGATGTTAACATCACTTGGGGAGTTAATAACAGCAATTGTCTGCAAACTTTGTCAGCCAGAGTCCTCTCGTGTTGGTCTGAACTTCAGAGAAGTAGATACCACACAGGAGAGGACTCAGGACCAAACCCTGTGGGACTCCACTCATGGCTGGCCGACAGTCTGACTTGGAGTCAGCTACTTTCATACTGTGGGTTCTATCTGTGAGCCAGTTTGCAACCCACCTAGTGATATAGGGGTTGATGCCTAGCTTAGTGAGTTTTTCTATGATTCCTGAGTTGGAAAGGTATCAAAGGCCTTGGCCAGATCAAGGTAGGCTATATGAACCACCTTGCCTTCATCCACATCTCTGGTGACTGATTCAAAGAAGTCGAACAATTTGAGCAGGCATGATCTACCCTTCACAAAACCAAACTGTGTAGGATCCAGAGTTTGGAAATTCCCTATGTTCTTGTTTATTAGGTCCATGATGATGCGTTCCATAGCTTTGCATATCAGACTCGTCAGGCTAATGGGGTGATAGTTCACATGGTATGTAGTAGCTCCTCCCTTGTGGAGAGGGATGACTGTAGCAGTGCACCATTCAGTCGGGGCAAAGCCTGAGGTGATGCTGTGATTGAACAGCGCACACAGGTGAGGTGCCAGTTCCCTCTGTAGTTCATGTAGAACACAGCCGGGGATATTGTCATGTCCCATAGAAGCTGTATTCTTGACCTTGGACAGTGCTGTTTTAACCTGTGCAGCAGTAATACTGGGTGCCTGGCAATCTACTGGTATTGTGATTGGTCCTTTGGGGGGGAGGAGTAAAGTTGGCGCTGAATGAACTTAAAACAAGAGATATCTTTATTAAATTATCACTTATGACATAGGCAATCATACATCTCTTTCTCTCTCTCTCTATATATATATATATATATAATATCTATTTATATATATATATATATATATATATATATATATATATATATATATATATATATATGGGATTAGTTACCTTGGTCAACACAACAAAAATGTCAGTGGTAATAATGTCCACCACAAAAAGTCAACAATGCAAATGTCAATGGTCAACTGCTCTTGGCAAGGAATAAAAATAAAATTATTTTTGTAGGGGAGCAAGTCCCCATGCACCCCTACACCTCCTGCTAATTATATATACTAATTTAAAGATCGTAGTATTTCCAGGGAAAAGGAATATTCCACACCTGGGAATTTATGATCTAGCACATCTGCATATGTTGATCAAGCAGCTGTCGACATTTTAATGTGTTGACCAAATTCAGTAGTTATATATATATATATATATATATAATACTGTTTGTGACCTTTGGAGCTTGTAGTGGAATATTTTGTCTAGAGAGGCCTAGCTGTTTCTTCGTGGGAGGGGGAATTCAGTCTGCTCTGATCTAGCTAGTGGCATTACTGCAAGGTTGTTTTTTTTTTTTTTGATTGGATAATTTGGCTGGTTTCTGTTTCTCTGCCTTAATAGCCAGTGTTTAAACCGGTTTTTACTTGTTTGCTCAAAGCTGCAGTGAGATAGGCTTTCTGCCATTGCTCTGTTGTGAGACTGGAAAAGATAAGTGCTTATTTTCAACTGTTTTCTGCACTTCAAATTTACTAAAACATTTGCTGCATATCTGTTTAAACTGTGCAACTCCTTTTTAGACTTAGAGAATTCAGTCCTTACCTCTGTTCTGATGTGTGTATCTTACCCTCCTGCCCTGCTGTTGTGGTATTGAGGCTTGGTGGCTTTGAGTTGCCCACCTCTGGTATAGATTTAATATTGGATACCCCCCCCAGTCCCAGTACATCAGCTCATTTAACTGTGTACAGTGAGATATGTTGTGAAGGCCAACCCCTTTAGCTTCTCAACCTTGAATTATCTTCTGTCACCTCACTTGCTACTAAAAGAAAATTGTGCCTCTTCCTTCTTTATTTTGCTGCTTGTGCTTAGGAGTTCAACGGCATTTAGTTTGCTGCATTTATTACTGCTTGTCAGTAGCCTTATTAATTTGATGACAGTATTCTACCGAATTGCTACTTTATTTGAGTTGTCTTATACTGTTGTGATTGTGAGTGAATTTCTCACATTTGCACTGTTTTAAAGCAATCTACTGATTAAATGTATTTCTTTGCTGTCTACTGCAATTTATAACTGTGTAACTGCATTTTACTGCATTTTGTTACTGCTTAGCTGTATTTTTTCATACTGTGAGTTCTGTTTTTTTTGTTTGTGGTTAATCTATGCTTCTTTGTGAGTTTTTTACTGTGTTCTTAACTTTAAATTGAGTAGCATTGTCTAGATACAGGTTTTCTGCATCCAGAGCTTCAGATGCACATTTTTTAACCCTTTTTGAGGTAACCCGGCTACAAATTTTCCTTTAGTAGCACTTGCGTGATCACCTAGTAGTACTACTCTTAGACCTCTCACCCTTTACTCTCTTAGCTCTCCCTGGCCTCTCTCCCTCAGTTGCTGACAAATATGGATGGAAAATTTCCTACATTTTCTTTTGCCAGTCTGGTTGATATGAGCATCCTGAGACAGTAAACGGACAACCCTCTATAACTACCTCCTAGGAAAATGATTTGTGAGAGATGCAATTACATCAAGCAACTAGTGTCATTGCTCTCTTCCCCACAAGCCAGTATATCTGGTACTGAGAAGGTTGTCAACACAAACACCACACCTCAAACACTACCCACACCTACACAACACACCCCCACATATGCGGACGTCCTCAACAAAAACATACCCAAACAAAAGAGACCTCAGAGGCAAAAACACATGTAAACTCCACTGCCCACCACACCACATACTGCACATAGTTCACACACCTGTGTCTCACAGTCACTAAGGCCTAAACATAAACCTAACATATTAGTCATAGGAGACTCTTTTGTGAGACACACAGATGTGCTCCTCACCAGGCTGGATAAGGAGAAAGTCATGGTTAGTTGTTTGTTGGATGCCAGAATCCATCATATTACCCATGCACTCAAGCCTCTCAACAGGTACTGTTATGACTCTGTCATAGTCCATGTTGGCATGAATGACATGAGACATACCTCCATGGACTATATGAAGAGAAACATGATTGAGATTGTCGAATATGTGTCCCAGACAGGTATGTTCCTAGCCTTAAGCAGCATTCTACCATCACCCAGAATGATGCCTCAATACAAACAGAAAATGATTGACTTTAACAAGTGGCTTAGTTTCTGGTGTCATTCCAAGGGGATCCAGTATCTGACAGCCTGGGATGACATGATTGACAAACCACGATGCTTTGCCAGAGATGGCTTGCATCTGTCTCCCTTGGGCTTCAGGCTCCTGGCAAAGGATCTTGCCTCCCAAATAGTTACTTTTTTTGGCAATGCCATGAGGTCAAAACTGCCAACATGAAAATGTCATTGAAACATAAATTAAAGGTCATACTGCTAAATGCTAGGAGTGTAAACATGAAACTGCACTCATTGCAAGCATTCTTAACCCTGATAGATGCTAATATTTGTGCAGTCACAGAAACGTGATTCAAAGCTGCAGAGAGTACTCCAGCCATGCCAGGTTACACATTGTATCATACAGTCAGACCCCAAACCATGGGCAGCAAAGCAAAAGGAGGTGGAGTTGCTATATATATATATATATATATATAAAACACATACATACCTCCAGGCTGGTCAGATAGTATGATGCACAGGAAACACTCAAAGTGCAGTTAATTGACAAGACCCCTATTCAAATCATAGCTAGCTATAGGGCTCCAGCTTTGATTCAAGATTCCCACTCCACCTATCTGGAACTCTTTGAATCTATCAAGATTAAACCCTTTACCCTGATCCTGGGTGACTTTAACTATCCAGCCATAGACTGGAAGAAACACTCATGTCAAAACACAAATGCAGAGAGATTCCTTGATTTTGTCAATGGAAATGCCTTGAACCAGTTGGTCAACACCCCCAAAAGAGGTGGAAATATCTTGGATTTGATATTAACCAACGTGAGTATCCACTGCAGTATCCCTATAGTGTCATCATACTTGGTAAGATCCAACCTCAAAGCGGTCACTTTTAAAGTCACCATCTCCCATGACCCCCCCCCCAGCTAGGGTCAAACAAAAACTTCTCCAAAGCTAATTACAACCTCCTAAGGGAAGGTATAAACAGCTTCACAGCCCCCTACTCCTCCATAGGCACTGGCACATATGTCCAAACCTACACCAAAATACTATATGAGCATTTATATAGCTGCATGGAATCAGGAATAGCTGATAGAACAAAATCCTCCTCCTCAAGGAAGAGTAAACCTGTCTGGTGGACATCTGCAATACATAAAGTCTATAATAAAAGGAACAAATGCTGTCCAGGACCAAGAAGGAGCAGGTGCCTAACTGGAAGCAATCTCTCCTTAACATGAACAAGCAAATAAGAGCACTAGTGAAATCCTCCAAAGCAAACTTCAAGTCCAAACTGGCCACATCTGCAAAAGGCAATCATAAGGCCTTCTTTACATACATCCACAGTCTCAAAGGAAACACCCAGATCTATTCAGAACTGGGGTCAAGGACAACACATACAGTACACAAATGCTGTAAATACAGCCAACCTGCTGGCAGACAGGTTCAGCAAAAACTTCACCCCTCTGTCCCCTCCATCAGTAAATCAAGAAATCACCAGTACCTGCCCCGTCCCCTTATCTCTAGGGAGCAAGTCATCACTGCCCTCTCAAAGGCAAAAAATACAGCCTCCATGGGACCCGATTACATCCCAGGCTGCATCCTTTATAAACTCAGGCAGGAACTTGCAGCACCATTAAGCACCCTATTCAACCAAAGTCTGAGTACTGGCTTCATCCCAGCCGAGTGGAGGACAGCCACTCTAATCCCTTTGCACAAATGTGGAGCATCCACTGATCCATTAAATTATAGGTCCATCAGCCTACCTAATCTTCAAGGTCATGGAGTGGATTATCATGGACCTCATTAGCAAGGACATTGGCAACCTCCAATCCCACACAGTTTGGTTTCAACAAGGGGAGGTCATGCCTGTTAAATTTGGTTGACTTCTTTCAGACACTCACCAAAGCCATGGATGATGGGAAGATGGAGCACACTGCTTACCTTGATCTGGCTAAAGCCTTTAATACTATTCCTCACTCAGGTATAATAAATAAACTCTCTCAACTAGGCTTCAATCCATATGTTACCAGATGGGTAGCAAAATGTCTTACTGATAGAACCCACCTAGTCAAAATAAGGGAAGCCACCTCAAGCAGTAGACCCATAATGGTTAGTGTACCCCGGGGTTTGGTCTTGGGACCTCTTCTGTTGGAGATATACTTTTCTGAGGTGCAGGCCAAAACCAGTGGGCTATGGCTGACCAAGTTTGCAGATGACTGCAAGCTGGGTGCTGTCATCATTTCCCCTAGTGATGTGGACATCCTCCAAGAGGGTCTCACCCAAACAAATGACTGCTGCCAAAAACATGGCCTCAAGCTGAATGCCAAAAAATGCATCAGTATCACCTTTGGGGAGAGTGACATCCCCAAAGATTATCACATTAATAATAAGGTCCTAAGCATGCAATCAGTCATGAGGGACTTAGGCACCCAGGTTGATAGCAAACTGACTTTTGACCACCATATTGCCTCTGTTGTATGGAAAGCTTTCTACGTGGCCCACCTCATTAGTAAGGGTATCTCATTCAGAGAAAGGTGGTCATAACATCCCTGTATTCTTCCCTTATAAGACCCATTATTGAGTACAATGCCTCTTTCGGCATGTACCTCACAAAGCACATGCAGCAGCAGCTGGAGAGAACACAGAGGTTCCTCACCAGGAGAATTCATGGCCTCAAACATCTACCCTACACAGATAGGCTAAATGCCTTGTCCTTCTACTCAGTCTCCTGGAGACTCCTCAGAGGTGGTCTCTGTCTGGCCTACAAAGCAATCTCAGACCCCACCTTGAAGAGACTGCTGCATATCCGCAAGTGAAGCTTCATTCACGTAACCCACATGGGTGACCTCAACCTGGACTGTGACATCAATAGGTCTTGTTGGCCGGACAGATTTGTGTCCCAGAGACTCCCACTTTTGCAGAATAGACTCCCTCTTCACTTCAAGCAGAGTACATCTTTAACCCCTTTAAGTGCAACCTGGTTAACTGGATGAGGAGCAGAAAATGCACCCCTGGGATTCCACCTGTGTCCCTGCTGGACAGTGGCATAGGGTGCTGACTTGCTGGAACATGGGCTAAATTCTTGGCTAGGTTTGTAAGGGCATCAAGGCCAATAGCCTAGTAACTTCCTATGATCCTATGATAACTGTTGTCAGTCATCAGTCTATACACACACACACACACACACACACACACACACACACACACACACACACACACACACACACACACACGCACACTGTCATATATGCAAGTGGTTAGTGTGTGTGTGTTTGTGCATGTGCGTGGTGTGTGTTTGTGTCTTTCTTCCTATCTATCTATCTATCTATCTATCTATCTATCTATCTATCTATCATCAATCTATCATCTATCTATCTAGCTATCTATCTTTTCTTTCAATTTCCTCTCTCTCTCTCTCTCTTTCTCTCTCTCTGTTTTTCTCTTTCTGTGTGTGTGCTTGTGTGTATGTGTAAGGGGGGTGCAGAGGGGCTTGCCCCCTGCAAAAACATGTTTTAGTGTATTTTTTGGGGTAGCTAAGGGAACTAGACTTCAGTGAAAGTGCACTTTCATTTAAGTGGACTTTCGCTGAGGTGTAGGGTCTACTGCTCTATTTCAAAGAAGTGTATTTTCGATGTAAAGCAGTAGACCCATATATATATATATATATATATATATATATATATATATATATATATATATATATACATATATATATATATATATATATATATATATATATAAACACAAAGACACATATTCACACACACACACACACACACACACACACACACACACACACACACACACACACACACACACACACACACATATATATATATGTGTGTGTGTGTGTGTGTGTGTGTGTGTGTGTGTGTGTGTGAGCTTGTGCATGTGCATGGTGTGTGTTTATGTCTATCTTTCTATCTACTTATGTATCTCCTTTCTCTCTTTCTATCTATCCCCCCTCTCTCTCTCTCTATATATATATATATACATATAGAGACACACAGACACACACCATATATATATATATATATATATATATATATATATATATATATATATGTATATGTATATCTGTGTGTGTGTGTGTGTGTGTGTGTGTGTGTGTGTGTGTGTGTGTGTGTGTGTGTGTCTTTGTGTGCCTGTATCTGTATGTCAGTAGACCATGTTCACATTATGATTGTATCTCACATCATCCCCACTGTTTTGCATTTGAAACAAGAATGACTATTGCCTGGAACTCGCATGGGACACAATTAACTCCCTAAACTGTGAATGAGTAGCTGCATAACAATCTAGAATGCCATGCTCCTGCCTCTTACTTTTCTGACACTTCCAACTACTTGTGTACAAATTCTGTCAGTGTTTTGTGTTGCACGACATTCAGTTATACTAGATAAATGCTTAGAGAAATAGTGCATGTGTGTGGTTACACTGCTTGTCCTTTCTGTGTTCTCAAAAAATGTGTATTATCTGGTTGTCCAGTGCCATGTTGTATTTGAGGTCAGACTACAGTGTGCACACATTTTGAGCCCACTGTTCTCTGTAGTGTGGGTAAGCAAATGGCATGCTGTTTCAGGATTCACTGTGCATTTCTCTGTTTACTGCTCTGGGTACACAATCCTTCTGTAGGTCAGTGTGCCACTGACAGAACTGAACCACACATTGAACTTAATGTTCATTGTGATGTTCAGATCTATCTACATTGCAGTTAGTTAGGATGTCCGTGATTCTGTGAATTATATGCCTCTCACTCCTGCAGCCAAGACACCCTCTGCACTACCTACATTATGTATCAGTGTCTATAACTCATGCACCTATGTCACTCATCCAGAGAAAACCTTCTGAGTCATATGAACAGGTCTCATGTAGAATCCCAATACTTCTCATACATAACTCTTTTACTGTTACTAAAGCAATTTATTAACTAATTCATCAACCCATAATCCCCTTATGTGTACAAATATGCTTTACATTTAAGTTTCTTCATATAACACAACTTAAAATTCATTACACAAATTAAGCAACGAACCATCTACTACACTCTTTTCATAATCAGCTATTTAGAACTATTCTAAGATAGTGGTAACTTACTTTCTATACTTAAACCATTGCTTCCTTATAATCTAGGTTTAGAATTTCATACCTGGATATCTCACAATTCACCTGACCTTATAGTTGCTGCTGAGACCTGTTTCAAACCAAACATAACAGTCTCTGAATTTCTCCCTCCTGGCTACACCATTATTAGTTAAGATAGGCTTCACAAAACAGATGGTGGTATCACACTTCACTTTTCCAGCTCTTACAATATAACTCCCTACTCTAATCCTATCCCCCATTTCTCTAATGTGGAAATTCTCATCTCCTTTTTAAAAATGAATAAAGCAAAATAATATGTATCACAGTATTTTTTTTATACCCCTAGCCATAATATACCTGTTCTAGAAGATATCCTCTCCTGGATTTCTAATACTATCAAACATTAAACTCATTCTAGGAAATGTCAGTATTAATTGGCTGAACCTTAGCTCCTAATTCCTATCCTTGAGCATTAATCTGTTCAGATTCACCCAACTTATTACCAGTCCAACTAAATTTAACAATAGCAACAAGTAGGGCTCCATCTTAGACTGGATCTTGGTCACTGATTTAGGCAAGATCACCACAGCTGGCACTTTCCCTAATACACTTAGTAACCATCTCCCTGCCTATACTAACAGAACAATTCCACCCTTACAAAAGGAATACCATTATAAAACAATCCAAAAGCTGTCTCATTTTAATCGACAGGCATTTATTAACTTACTAAAAAGTATGAACTGAAGTATCCTGAAAATAATATCTCTAGATGAAGCTGTAAATCATTTTAATAGAACTTTCTTAGACATTCCATACAGCTTTGCACCCTTTTGATTAAAAAGAATAACATCCAACCATGCCCATGGCTAATTAGGCCAGCAAAAGAACTAATGTCAATTAGGGGCAAAGCTTGGAAACAATGTCTAAAAAGTAAAACTCCCTCAGACCTATTGAACTTTAGCAGCTCTGTAACCAGTTAAGAAAGCAAGTAAGCAAAGATAAAAAGTATTAGTATTTAAAACTGCATACAAATCATAAACAGAATCCCAAGACATTTTGGTCATCTATTACTTCACTACTCAACCCTGGAAGAAAAAGTAATCCTGTTTTGCATTCTGATAAAACTCCCACACAAATTGCCAATAAAGTCAACATTCACATCATTGAAAATATATCTAACCTCGCTGAAAGCATATATCAGTCTCCCTTCTTCTCCTTCACTCAAAAATAGCCCCAGTCTCAACACAACTTCAATACAGTCTACTCCCATCCAATCTCCTTCCAGTCCTCTCTCTCTCTCAATGTACCTCATGCATCCATCCTTTCTTCTTCTTCCATCTTCACTCTTCAACCTGTCTCAGTAATTCCATAAAAAGACTACTTCTTACCTACCCACTAAATACTTAAAACTAGCAGCTGAAGCCATTGCATACCCAATTAGTATACTTATTAACAGGTCCATCCTTGAATTCTATGTTCCCGAAGTCTCAAAAAATCCCACTAAAGTGTAGTGGGTCTAAAAACAAAACAGTGTAAGAAACTTCTCTGTGTGGAAGATTTTCAGTCCATATAGTTCTAGTTAATCACTGTATATTAATCAGATCTGACAGTAGTAGAAGTAGCGAACGTAACCTCGTCAGTCAAAAAGTAATAATAGAAAATATATAATTCTACAGCATTGCTAAGTATTCAAAAGTAATCCAAGCAAGGCAGGCAGTCTGTTTCCAGTCGAAAATCCTTTATTAAGTACACAGACAAGCGATCCAAGTAAAACAAAAATAGAGTAATAATTTCCTCACAAGCTTTCTAAATATATATATACTTTTTTAGGGCATGGGAGTGGTTTATTGTGCTGTAAAACAAAGTGTTATTGGTACACATGTTAAATTCACATCCCTTCCCCCATCAGTGTGACATTCGAGCTGGTCCTGCCCTACCTAGTAGCTGTCATATTAATATATAGCCCTAATGTACTTTAATGGTACATCTTATTTAACCAAATTATTAAGTAGATTATTAAGTCTGTGATTTTATACAAGGCAATATACTACATGGCTGGAAATATATCAACCTTAGTTCATTTTGAGATCAAAAATTATATATAAATATATACATATACATTTTGCATGTAAAAATCAGTTTCTATTTTCATAACCTATTGTTAACAAAGATTGCTTTCGTCCTTCTAGACTTCTTCAGGCCTGTGTACAAGAACCCTAAAAACCTATATAATTGTATAATTAGTTTAATATTGTTATTACCATAATTTTGAATAAAGTGGAAAAAAGAGAACCAGAAAAAAACATATATATAAATAAAAATAAAAAAATATATATATATGTATGATGATGGAAACAAAATATACACTTAAATTTCAAATGATTTAAAATTGTATTTAAAACCAATTTGTAGAAAAAAAATAAAATAAAATACAATTAGTCATGTAAACAATGTGGCAATTTTCTAAGTTCCAGTGCACTTTTAATTGAACAGTAGTAGTTTAGTCCAGGCTTTCTAAAAGAGTTCAGCTTTAATTGCCACATGAGTTCATGTTTCTCCAGAATATTCGGGATGTCTCCTTCAAGATCAGCCATGTCTATGTGATCCAGGATCTGGAACTTAAAACCTGTGTGTCTTTTATGAACAGAACGGTGTTTGGCTAGTGCATTATTTTTACATCCAGAGCAGATTTCTGACAGATGACATGAAATCCTTCGCTTGAGTTTATTTACAGTCTTGCCTACATATAATGCATCACATTCATTGCACTGTGCCCTGTAAATTACTTTTTTAGTGTTACAGTCACCCCCTGCACTGGTTTTAATGATCTTATACCATGGAGATTACTTGTTTTTTTGTTGGTACTTTGGTTTCTGAGACCAAGGTTTTTGTTCCGTTAAAGGATCCCTGAATCCATGTGGAATTCCAGCATTTTAAGACATGGATAATGACAGGCTAAAAGATTTACTAACTGTACCTATCTGGAATGATACAGAAGCAGATCAGATACAAATGGATACAGAAAATGGACAGGAAAGAATGGACCTAGAAAATATGAATTCAGAGACTTTTTCTAAACTAGAAAAGCAACTGAAATGCATACAGGGTCTCTACTGTGAACACATTTATTTACAACAAAGCATAGATAAGAAGAGATGACCCCAGGGACTTAGATTGAACAAAAGACCAATGTGGAAAAATATGGATGATTCACTTTCTAAGGAATGGGAAGATATTTTAGAGGATGCCAGCTACAAACTTATTCGTCTGCTAGTAAGGAACAACCTTAGTGTGCAGGAAGCTACAAAGGCTGACATCACATCTTTAAAAACAACATTGGAAAATGAAAACCACAATAACCTAGATGCTAAATTTGAGCTTCTTAAAGAAAGAGTGAAAGGATATGAGCAGTCCATTAAAGAAAGAAAGATTAATAAAATGAAACGAGATCAACTGGACAAAGATGATCCTGGGAGACTTACTAGGAGGTACAATAATAATATCAACAACAACAGGAGAACCAACAACAGACAAGGTTTTAGTTATTACAGGGGATATAAGGGAAAATATAACCGTGCCAGCAGACTTCAACGGGATTTTCCCAGGGGAGATCCTCGCACAAAACCAGACAGGGGCACAATACAGGACCACCAGGAGACTGCCCCTCCAACATCTCATTCCCCACAATCCCAGTCCCCTCTGGCTATCAACACTCCGCAGAAGCCTTTGACATCACAGAAGGATCAGGACAGGAACATAAGCCACAGTGGCAACCAGAACAGACAGAGAGTTCTACAGGACGAATTACAGGACTACCAGGACAACCGGGACCACAAACAATCCAGCTACCAGGAGCAGCAGCACCATCACAAAGACCAGTTTCTTCAGGAAAACCAATATCAACAGCACAGACATCAACCACCACACCAATACCAAAGCCAGCACCAGTACCAGAACAAGAACGATGACCACCACCAGAGCCCCAGAGCTTGTCCCTCTTACCAGGTCCCCCCATACCACAGCCACAGTGAGGAATACTACTACAACCCACCAAGATTCCAGAAAGCAGAGGAGGAATTCCAGAGGTCTCATACTCTATCCACAATCTCCCAGGGAGACAGGAGAACCAAACAGTGGACAGGGATGAGGGAAATACAATACCTGGGCAACCCCGACTGGAACCCCGACTACAACCCAGGTCCCAGGCTCAGACAGAGGAAACAGCCACAATAACAGGTACAATATCAACAACAACAGGTACCACAATAACAGGTGCTCCACTTATCTGGAACCACTCTGTTAAAGCATTGACTGAAGAGGAAAAAAGTGTGTTGTCCAAAGGACTTACTTTTGTACCAAGCTGCAGGAGTGAGGTTGCTCAAGTACTGATAGACCTTAAAATGTTTGTGAGGAAGCTCAACTTAAGGGTACAGTTTCATGGCAAAAGTAATAACACTGAAAATAAGCCTATTGATGAAACTATAAAAAGGCCTAGCAGCTATTACCCACCACTACATCATACACTAGCTGCTTTCAAAGTGAAATGTGAGATGGATATCAGGAAACTGCTTAAAAAACCTCCAAAGACAAAACTTTATAACTTAACACAGGGAGAAAGAAAAGCATTGATTGAGCTAGGCAATGATAAATCCAGGCGTGTAATGAAGGCAGACAAGGGAGGAGGTATACTTGTGACTGATACCACTAGCTACAACTAAAAGATAGAGAACATGCTGGAGGATAACAGATTTTATGAGTTATTTGCCATGGATGACATAAAAAGAGCATATGATTTATGGAACACTAATCTCACCACATTATGGGAAGAAAAACTTATCACTGGAAATCTTTATAATTATTTATGGAGCCCATGCCCACGTTTACCTTACTTTTTTGGAATACCAAAGCCACACAAGAACAGAGAAGACCCACCTTATAGACCGGTGGTAGCAAGTGGAGGTTCCCTTACTGAAGCCACAGCCATTTACCTTGATTACTTGCTGAAATTTCTAGCAGAAAAGAATAAGTCATACATAAGAGATTCAATGGATTTTTGAAGAAAATAAAAAACATTTCAGTGGAAGCTGACAGTATTTTGGTAACTATTGATGTGGAATCCTTGTACACAGTGCTCCCTCACAATTACTGTATAACTGCAGCTATGGAGTCTTTTAAGAAACATAATCAGGGTACACAGGCACAACTGCAAAAGTTAAGCAAGCTCATTAATCTTGTACTGGACTTCAATTTCTTTACTTTCAATGGCAAACACTACAAACAAAAAACTGGTATAACAAAGGGGGCTGCCATGGCTCCCAGCATAGCTAACAAAGCCCTGGGCAAATGGGAGGAGGACTTTGTGTTAAACAACACAGACTACATGCAGCATATCACATGCTATTTACGTTTTATTGACGATGTCTTTATTGTGTGGGAAGGTGACACCTTGCAGCTTGGAGATTTTATCACTTACAGCAATCAGACAACCCCCTTCCTGAAGTTTACCTCTTCTCATAGCTGTACTTCAACCACTTTCTTAGATATGCAGATTTCCAAGGACACCAACAATAACAGAATCACCACTGATCTACTCAGAAAACCAACGAGGGTTAACTTATTACTCCACAGTAAAAGTCTACATCCTACAAAAACCAAGTATAATGTAGTGAAATCCCAAGGCTATAGATTAGCTCGAATTACCACAGAGATGGAACCATTTTTGAGAAACCTGACCAACTTAGAGAATGATTTTCTAGTGAGAGGCTATGAAAGTCAGATGTTAAAAAACATCCTGGAACCCATTATAGAACTGAAAAGGATTGAAGCACCTTCACTCAACCTCCCCAGTAGAAAAATGTTAAGTAATCCCACAGAGAATAACAAATGCAAAAATAGCTGCATCCTGACATACACTTTGGTTTATCACAGTATCAAAAATATTATTGAAGAAAACTGGGACATTGTCACAGGAAACCCTTTTCTGATTAACATCTTAGGTGAAGCCCCATCATTTGTTTATAGGAAGGCCAGGAATATTAGAAGTTTTGTTGAATTTAAACCTAGACCATGTGAGAAAAGCATTAAAAGATGTGAAACTAATTGTACATTTTGTATATTTATACAGCAAGGTGATAGTTTTTATTGCCCTTATTTAAAGAAGATCATTAAAACCAGTGCAGGGGTTGACTGTAACACTAAAAAAGTAATTTACAGGGCACAGTGCAATGAATGTGATGCATTCTATTTGGGCAAGACTGTAAATAAACTCAAGCGAAGGATTTCATGTCATCTGTCAGAAATCCGCTCTGGATGTAAAAACAATGCACTAGCCAAACACCTTTATCTTCATAAAAGACACACAGGTTTTAAGTTCCAGATCCTGGATCGCATAGGCATGGGTGATCTTGAAGGAGACATCCCGAATATTCTGGAGAAACATCAACTCATGTGGCAATTAAAGCTGAACTCTTTTAGAAAGCCTGGACTAAACTACTACTGTTCAATTAAAAGTGCACTGGAACTTAAAAAATTGCCACATTGCTTACATGACTAATTGTATTTTATTTTATTTTTTTCTACAAATTGGTTTTAAATACCATTTTAAATAATTTGAAATTTAAGTGTATATTTTGTTTCCGTCATCATACATATATATATATATATATATATATATATATATATATATATATATATATATATATATATATATATATATATTTTTATTTATATATTTTTTTTTTCTGGTTCTCTTTTTTCCACTTTATTCAAAATGATGGTAATAACAATACTAACTAATTATACAATTATATAGGTTTTTAGGGTTCTTGTACACAGACCTGAAGAAGTCTAGAAGGACGAAAGCGATCTTTGTTAACAATAGGTTATGAAAATAGAAACTGATTTTTACATGCAAAATGTATATGTATATATTTATATATAATTTTTGATCACAAAATGAACTAAGGTTGATATATTTCCAGCCATGTAGTATATTGCCTTGATTTAAATCACAGACTTAATAATCTACTTAATAATTTGGTTAAATAAGATGTACCATTAAAGTACATTAGGGCTATATATTATTATGACAGCTACTAGGTAGGGCAGGACCAGCTCGAATGTCACACTGATGGGGGAAAGGATGTGAATTTAATATGTGTACCAATAACAATTTGTTTTACAGCACAATAAACCACTCCCATGCCTGATAAAAAGTATATATATATTTAGAAAGCTTGTGAGGAAATTATTACTCTATTTTTGTTTTACTTGGATCGCTTGTCTGTGTACTTAATAAAGGATTTTTGACTGGAAACAGACTGCCTGCCTTGCTTGGATTACTTTCGAATACTTAGCAATGCTGTAGAATTATATATTTTCTATTATTACTTTTTGACTTGACGAGTTTACGTTCGCTACTTCTACTACTATTGTCTGATCTGATTAATATACAGTGATTAACTAGAAATATATGGACTGAAAATCTTTCACACAGAGAAGTTTCTTACACTGTTTTGAATTCTATGTTCCAATACTCTGGAAAATTCTTTCATTCTACAGCTCCATAAAGGAGGTAATTCTGCAGATATTTCTAACTACTGCCCTATTGCTATTCTATCCCCTATTTCTAAACTTCTAGAAAAATGTGTCCACTTACAATTTCTAAACTGCCTTCTTAGCAATCAGCTATTAATATCAACACAGCATGGTTTTAGATCAGCTCACAGTACTATGACTGCCTTGATATCCCTTATGGATATTGTTAATAAAGGAAGAGACTCTGTTAAAATTGTTTCATCTCTATTTCTTGACTTATTAAAGGCATTTGATAATGTCTCTCAGCCTCTACTTGTAAAACAGCTTACTAATATTGTCTTTCTTTACCATCTCTTAAATGGCTCTCCAGGTACTTATCAATTAGACAGCAGGGAGTCAAATGGCAAGATTCTGTCTCCCCTTATCTATGCAACAGTACTGGAGTCTAACAAGACTCTGTACTTGGCTGTCTCCTATTCAATGTCTTTATTAATAACCTTCATATTTCCTCCTGCCAGGGTTCTCTCATACAAGATGCAGATAAGTCAACCATTATTTGCTCCTCCAATATTTTGCCTCATCCTCAACAAGCCACTCAAGATGCCTTTACCTCTGTCGAGGCTTTCCTTAGTGACAACCATTTGATGCTTAACCTATAGAAAAATAAGCTACTTCTGTTTACTCCTAAAAATTTGTCTCTCTCTTTTGTTTTTTTGATTTACATGTTATTTTGACTATGTTTAATTGTTACATGCCTTTCAATTTACATGTTTATATTTTTCTTAGTATAGTTATGGCAAAAAGAAACTTGTATCCTAGTGTTTTTTTCTGTTCTTTTTGCAATTTTTGTAAGTCTCTAATAATAATATCTGGAAAAAATATATGTAACTATTCTCATTGTATATTTTGTATCAACATGGGCTTTTCAGTAAATATCACATATTCCAGGATAAATACAGCAAAGAGCTTTTATTAACTGTGAGCGCTTTCGCGTAGCTACCACTACGCTTCATCAGACAGTACATATAACATTTAAAAGCCTCTATTTATACAAGAAGTAAGAGCCAAAGTGAAACAGATAAACTGTTCAATTACTCAATTACTTAGTTAATTAGATACTATTGCTTGATGCAGGCATTTCAAAAAGAATCTCAGGATCTTAAAGTAGGCAATATTGTTTATAACTAGTCATTCTACTGTCAACCAGAACTAAAGCATGATACTAAAGCAAATGATAAGTAAATGAATAAATGTGAATAAATGTCAATAAATTAATAAAACGGAGAAGCACAATAAATAGGCATAATAAAAACAAAATAGAAATAGAAATAAAAGTATAAGTAAACACTGATAAATTGAAATTATTTATCTGTTCATCTACATATTTATTAAGCATTGAATGTATTTAAATGTATTAATCAACCATCAATTATTTTATTTCATTAATTCATTAATTAATTAATTAATTGTTTAAGAATAGAAGTCATATAACACTGTAAAATAAGAGTATGTAATTTAATATAAGATTCTAACGCAGTATCCTTACTCAAATGATTATGTTTTCACAGGTATTTGGCAAGTACACTCACTACATTGCCATAAAACAAGTACTCAATTTAAATTACAGAAGGTTTTTATCAGTTTTTATCAGTGTTTACTTATACTTTTATTTCTATTTCTATTTTGTTTTTATTATGCCTATTTATTGTGCTTCTCCATTTTATTAATCTATTGACATTTATTCATATTCATTCATTTACTTATCATCTGCTTTAGTATCATGCTTTAGTTCTGGTTGATAGTAGAATGACTAGTCATAAACAATATTGCATATTTTAAGATCCTGAGATTCTTTTTGAAATGCCTGCATCAAGCAATAGTATCTAATTAACTAAGTAATTGAGTAATTGAACTGTTTTACTTTGCCGCCCTTTTTTACTTCTTTTGTATAAATAGAGGCTTTTTAAATGTAATATGTACTGTCTGATGAAGCGTGAGGGTAGCTACGAAAGCCACAGTTAATAAAAGCTCTTTGCTGTATTTATCCTGGAATATGTGATATTTTACTGGGAAAGTGAAGTTGTCGCTTTTGGTTCATGATTCGAGTACTTTGATTTTTGTGAACATTGAGTTATCTACAGAACTTCCTAACTGCCTTCTACAGTTTCGTGGTGAGAGAGCCTGGTTGTTATCACCATTCTATCTGCCTTGTTGCTACAGGCACTCTCTCTAGCTACCGGTGAAAAGTTTTTTGCTTCAAGTCTCTAATAATAATATCTGGAAAAAATATATGTAACTATTCTCATTGTATATTTTGTATCAACATGGGCTTTTCACATATATAATCTGCTTGATATAATACCCAAAAAATGCTTATCATTTTGTTTATGTTTTGACTCTCTTTGTAATTTATGTTTAATTGTATTGACATGCGACTAATCTTTACTGCTTGTTTCTGTTTATTCTAGAGGGCTTCCACTGAAAATGGTCTCTTTTTGACTCAGTTGGACTTTCCCTGTAAACAAATATTAGTAATAAGTAAATAAATAAATAAATAAATAAATAAATAAATAAATAAATCCTATAAACAGGAGCAATAAGGGGTTACACTTAGGCAGTAAACAAACCCTATTGCATAATTTGTATCCCCAGTAGGAACATAAGTAAGCAGGATTTCACCAGGCCAACAAAAAATAAGCTAAAATAAGATGATGTTACAAGGTAGTAATGTACTAAAATTCTATACAGTATGATGCAAAGTCAAAGAAAGTGGTCCAGAGGGATTTGGGAGTTTGTAAACCAAATTCATATAGGATAGGAACAGGATAGGAGAGGAAAACTTTTTGTAATAAATCACTCAAGTCAATAAAAGATAGTATCATCGTTTAACATAGCGAGACAGCTTTAAAAAAAGCAATGGAGAATATCCATTGCTTTTTTTAATGCTGTCTCGCTATGTTAAACCCATTTAAAATAGCGAGACAGTTTTGAAAAAAGCAACGGAGAAAGCAAGATCTCCATTGCTTTTTAAAGTGTCTCGCTATGTTAATGTTTTAACAGCGAGACAGCTTTAAAAAGCAACGGAGATGCTCCATTGCTTTTTTTAAAGTGTCTCGCTGTGTTAAACTCGTTTAACATAGCGAGACAGGTTGTAAAAAGCAACGGAGATCTTGCGTTCTCCGTTGCTGTAAAAAAAAAAACAGTTATACTAATAGAAAAAGTCCGGGCGACCGGACCTTTTTCCATTACTATAACTCTGATTTACAACGTGCATGCTGACCAGTCAGAGTGCACGTTTTGGAATATTAATGGGGGGTCATTGTATAATGACCATTAATGAGTTTTAGAAAAAAAAAGTAGTAAAACAACTGACCTTAGCAGTATACACACACACACACACACACACACACACACACACACACACACACACACACACACACACACACACACACACACACACACACACACTATAAATTCAGCAATGGAGACCCAATAATGAAACACAGAAGTTTATTAAAACCACATCCCTTAGTGCTTTTTCTCTTCCAAATACTTCAGCAGGACTCATCAATTTTATAAAACTGTTAAAACACACGTCTATACATTACACTGAAAACAAAAAATAATTCACAGACTGAGACAACCAATTGAGGCAACTTGTTTCACTTTTAACTTAAGTCTTATACTTACACTTTTCATTTAACGTTCTCTTTTTCAGTACTGGATTTATTGTTACAACTAATTTAGACCTGGAACTGTGTTTGCATCTAATTGTAGCTGCTGAAACAGTCCCATCTTTTAAATGTGTAACACTTAATTAAACATAGTCAAAATAACATGTAAGTCAATAAAAATAAATACAATAAAAGAAAAGAGAGACAGTTACACTAGGGCATATTAATGAATATCACTATTAGAGTATTTCAAGCTGCCTTCTCAACTAACTATTCTGTATGAGAATAGGAGCATAAAGTCCCTTCAACTGATCTTAGAGAAAACTTGTATAAATCAATAAAAATGTCTCATCTTCTCTATTAATTAGTAACTCCAGACTTTATGAAGTATATACAAAAAGGAAGTAATATCAACTCACAACCCTGTAAATATACAGTCCCTCCCCATCTCACAATCCTGTATTAACCTATGGTTTGCTGTTATTACCTGAGTGATAGAGTCAGGTTCAATGGTTTTAAGTGTTTTAAGACTGTAGATCTCCACACTCAGAGTTATCCTGTAGGGCCCAGTTCCTGAAAATATATTTCCTCTTCTATTTATTCCCTTGTTTAACTCCAAATTCATAATTTCCTTCATCTTTTCTGTTACATTACCAGTTTCAAGTATCTTCATAGACTTCCACTTCCTAGTGATATTTTTTCACCACTGTTATGAATAAACATATTAGCTCTCTCATGTCAAATGACTTTCATGTTTCACACCCATCCAAGAGAAATGATTGGTTGCCAAGCATCATGCCTCCTTTAGATATCTGTTTAAAAATCTGACAAAGACCTGCCTTAAGTTGTCACACTTTATCACATTCCTGGAATATATGCTCCCATGTGCCTCCTACCCTGGTTACATCTCCAAAAAATGTCTCTGACCTGTGGGAACATTTCCCCTGATCTCACTAGTGTAGAAATAATCAGTGGAGGCATTGCTATGCAAATGTTCTTAATTTTCTTGATTTTGTTGCACTTCAGTAATTTATTTGGTCATTTTCCTATAGGTCATTTACCAATGTTACTTTTCTTTAGTAACACATTTCCTTCCTGCATCAGTTGCCAATATTTTACTTTCCAGGACCTATATCACCATTAATTTCAAATTCCATCCTTATAATTAACAGTTCTTATGGAATAACTTTTTGTCAGTATCGTATTTTCCCCACATTCTCACCTTTTTATGTTTAAGATTTGATTAAAACAATTCCCATTGTATTATTGTGCCAGTTTGCTCTCCTTCCTTCTACTATATCCCATGCATTCTTCATATTTCCCACTTGTTATAGCTCCCCTTTGAATCCAATATTATTTTCAATTTGGAGTTATAACTTAAATTTTACATCAAATAATTTAGTCTAACTTGTGTGGCTTTAAAATGTTTCCAAATCAGGGTGGTCCAAACCTCCTTTTTCTTTTGGGAAAATTAGCTTTTACAATTGCATCCACCACCCCCTCCCCAAAAAAAAAAACTCTTTTAATGCTTTAATTCCTTCTTAAACACTTCATAAGATTGCTGCTCAGGTTGGTAGAGCTAAACATGTCCAATATGTAATACCAGCAGCATCAAAACATTTTGACTGCCTGCATTTTGCTATCCTTATCAATAAAAAATTAAATTTTTCTTAATGTCTTAATTATTTTCAAGGTTGTTCACTCCCATGCCTCCCCCCCCATATATATTTCTTCAGGAGAATTCCTAGGTAGGAAGCTTTATCATGTCTATGGGAACTCCCTGACAAATCATGCAAGGGCACATAATTCAGGGCTATAGCTTTTGTTGCTACTGCTTTTATTTTATAGCCAGCCAGCTTGTTCAAGTCTTTTTATTTTTCAAACAATAGGCCCAGGTTTCTTTTGGGATCAGTGATATAAAGTGTAATATTATCTGTAAACATGGATATCTTATTTTTCTAGTGCCCTCATTCATACTTGTCTAATTTCTCTCACTAGAGGGTTTAGAGGAAGAACAAAAAAGTGGTGAAAGTGGATACCTTTTACTTGCTCCCCTCTGCAAATCTATTGGGTTCAACAACTCTCCCCTGTCATTAAGAAGGCTGTAGATCCTCTGTATATTTTAAACAATAGTCCTATTCACATAGCTGGAAAATCCAGCTCTTGTAGCAGATCCTCAGGGAAGTTCCCACTTCCTGTACAGGCCTTTTCTGGATCCAAAAACTCCAACACATGGAGACTGTTGGTAGTCGCAAGAGCGTATCATTTGAAGAAGCTGGAAGAGACAGTTCTACCAAACGGGTTGGAATTAGCAGGACTGATTTAAATGTAAGCAAATCGAATGTTCAGACCCGTTCTAAAAAGAATCAGGGGAAAACATATTTTTTTCAGAAAAACTGATTGTAAGTGCAACCCGGACTTTGAATTTAGATGAAACTATAGTTCCTAATGCGTATCTGTCGAAATCTCAAGCTGATAATAGTATGAATATTGTGAATCTTTCTGATGTCAGTTTGTCTTTTGAAATGTGTAATGTTTTACGTAGGGGTACTAAGTTTATTCTGACAAAATTGCCTATGTTATCTGATGTTCTCTTGGAGGTTAAAAGATTTGTTCGCAAGTTCAATTTAAAAGTGTTTTTTTCTGAACGTAATGTTCATGGTCGTAGGGATTTTTCTGACGACCATGATAATTTGACTAATGTACAAGAAGATGATGAGTTGCTCAATATGAGTATTTATGACATCCCGGATGATTTGTTTTTTGAAAATGAAAATGAAAATGTTTGTGAAAGCAACAGGGATGATGGGTCTTTTGGCATGGGTTACACTCGTTTAAGTATGCTGTATCTGCCTAGTGACAGCACTGTTTTGCCCCCAAAGCGATCTGTTGCCATTAATGTTTTTGAAAATGTGGTTTGTGCGAGAATTGAAAAGGAATATTTGAATTTTTGTAGGCAGAAAAGATAATTTAATCTTTCTAAGGCAGAATGGCTTGCACTTAAAGAATTTAGAACCAGTTTAGACAAAGTGGTTATAAGACCTGCTGATAAAGGGGGCAATTGGGTTGTCATGAATAGTGAAAAATATGCAGATAGTGTTGAGGTATTACTTAGAGAAGATTCCTATGAAAAATTAGGTTTTAATCCATTAAAACACTATTCTGATGAATTGGTTGAATTACTTGAAAGAGGGGAGAGGCTTGGCTTTTTGTCTTGTGGTGATGTTAATAAGTTGTTGGTAAAGGAACCTAGGCACCCTTATATTTATGCTATTCCTAAAGTTCATAAGGATCTGGTTAACCCTCTGGGAAGACCTATTATTTCAGGGATAGGTTCTTATATTGAGAGAACCAATACATTTATTGATTTTCATCTCAAGACATATCTATCTAGAGTGTCTTCTCATGTTAGGAATACTCAGGATGTGTGTGGAGCATTAAAGGGTATGTCATGGAATCATGAATTCTATTGGGCTACGGTGGACATCTCTTCTTTGTACACTAACATTGATAAACAGTGGGGATTGGAAGCTATGAGAAAAATAATGGGGGAAGGACCCAAAACTTCATTTTTGTTATCTCTGTTAGAGTTTAGTCTTACACATAATTATTTCATTTGGAATAAAGAATTTTATCTTCAAGTGAAAGGAATGGCAATGGGTGCGGCATTTGCTCCTACGTATGCAGTTATTTATATGGGGGAATTTGAGAAAGAATTTATGTTTCACAAAAAGTTTTTTGTAAATAATGTTATTATTTATAAGAGATACATAGATGATCTCATTTTTGTGTGTAAGGGGGAATCTTCCGAGTTTGATGATTTCATGCAGGACTTAAATATGAATGAACATGGGCTCCATTTTGTGTCTGAATGTTCTAGATCTAGAATTTCATTTTTGGATGTTGAATTTTATGTGGGGGAGAATTATAAGGTACAATTTAGACCTTTCAGGAAACCAACTTCGGTGAATAATTTCTTACATACTAGCAGCATGCATCCTCCCCATTTAATCAATGCTTTGCCTGAACAGGAATTTAAAAGAATTTTGAGAAACACTTCTGATCCCAATTTATGGGATGAGACATTAGATGAAGTGGTTCATAGACTTATGAGTAGAGGGTATTCAACAGAAATTCTGTCAGGTTTAAAAAACAGATTGTGTGGTGGAAAGAAAGTAAGAAGTGAATTTAGCACACGTCACACAGTTGCTGATAAGGAGGAGAAATTATTTTTTGTTTCTAGATATTCAGATTTTTCTCATAGGTTCATAGGTTCATAGATTAGTACTAGGCTAACTGCCCTTGCGAGCCATTTTAAGCTTAGCCAATTATCCCTAGTGAGACTCAAACCCTGCACCTTGTGTTTGTAAGGCAAGCACCTTAACCATTAGTAAAGTATTTAAGCAATTTCATTTTTAAGTGAAAGTGAATTGTGAGGGAAACATGGTGGGTGTGTGCACCCCTTCCTCGTTAAAGTAAGATACTTGAACACTGCTGCTTGCAGTGTTTCTCAAACACAAGCAAGTGCTCTGTCAGGCCATGTGAGCCCCCATCTTTTGTAATATTTCAGCTCTACTTGTAATTCTTTAAACTGATTAACAGTAAAAGCAGATGTGATTCACAAAGTTGTGGATGCGAAGTCACACACAGCCTGAATGAGTCACTGCCATCAAGAAATCTCAAGTATTACAGCCCAGCTGCCACTAATCAAAAACAAACTAAAGTAACATTCAGCAATAGCTTCTAGGCAGATGAGTTCTGCTTACGTAGTTATTTGAGACAGGCCTAGGCAGAAGAGTTCTGCTTGCACTACTGTTTGAGGCAGACCTCAGTGTGAATATACTTGTGGAGTAATTTCACATCATACAAATGCTGGTGTGTTAAAAGTTATGAGACAGACAGGCAGATTTACCCAGCTCCTCGTTTGCCTTCTCTAAAGCACTTTTTCCACCGCTGAGGATGTCCACTTCATACACATTCTCTGGCAGGACAGCTACATCGAAGCTTTCAATTGGCTGCTGGTAGCAGCACTCAGTCATTCGATCATAAAGCGATGTGACAATCTTCTCCTTTTCGCTAGACAGGGTGCTGGGGTCAGCAAACTAGAACAGGAAGGGGACCATAGAGAAGATTGTTAGACAGTTTTGGAGTGTGGTTTGTGATGATATGATTGTGGGAATTTTATTTCCTACTCATATTAGTTTTTCTTATAGAAGATTTGGTAACTTGAAGGAGTTATTAAATAAAAAACTAGAACATTCTGATGATGAAGAAAATGTTGGTATGGAGAAATGTGGTAGGTGTTCTGTATGTCATTTGGTTAGAAATTTAGATGGAGTGAAAATCAACGGGAAGAGATATAGGGCGTTTGAAAAATGTAATTGTTTATCACAAGGGGTGGTTTATGTTTTAGGGTGTGATTGTGTTCAACCATTATGGTACATTGGTCAAACTACCAGAAAGATTAAGGTCCGCATTTTGGAACATTTGAGGGATGTGAGAAGGGAGAATTTGGATAGTCCTGTGGCCTTCCATTTTGTTAAAGTTCATAATGGCAACACTGAAGGATTTATTTTCAGTGTTTTAGCCAGACCACATTTTGATGGTGGAGATTTTAAGACAGAACTTAACAAGTTAGAAAATAAGTTGATTCTCAATTATCACACTTTACATCCGTAGGGCTTGAATTTAGATGTAGGTTTATCTCTATGAAATATCACATGATGTTTTTTGAATTGTTTTGCTTTATGAGAAAGTTTCGTATTTGATATTTTGTATATATTTTGTATTTAAAATATTTGAAATATCTAAAATATTTAAAATATTTAATATTATTTACTGCTGTTTTTGGTATAACATCAAATGTTTGGAGTAGTCTTACTATTTATTTATTCATTTATTCATTTATATTTATATTTATTTAATTATTGTATAAACTAGTATCTAAATAGTATATTTATGGGTATTTCCATGGAAAATGGTATTAAATGTTTTGTAAAGTAATTAAGCAAAAAGGAGGGAAAAAACGTTTCTATCAATTGGTTGATAGAATAATGAGTTTGATGTGTTTGTATTTAAGGAGATGGGTTTCATTTGATTTATTGTTCCACTGAAGGCAAATTGCCTGGGTACCAGGACATGTGAATAAAGTGTTGTGGCTTTCCATCTTCGTGGCTGGCGTTTACTTTCTGCTATGTGTTGGAGTTTTTGAGATTTTTTTCTCTTTTCTGGATCCAAGCCTGTTAACATCATTAGTTTTCCTCTCCTTACTACATTTTTATTAAAACTGTATTAATATTGACAGATGTTTGCTTTCCTTCTATAAAACCACATTGGTCTGGTGCCATTACTGTTTCTAGGATTATTGCTAATCTCCAAGTTCCAAAATTCAAAACTGCATTCTTCTAATTTTAAAGGGGTAGGACCACCCCTAGTATCCTGCATAACTTGGTCAATGACCAAGAACTTGAATGTATGTTCTTTGTTAGTGGAAATGTGCTTGGCCAGGGAATTTTCGAACCTGCCCTTGTTGATAGCATATTGGTGTTCATATATTCAAATGAAGAACTCAAATTAGTTTGGCAAGTTAGGCTGAATGCCTACAATTTTCTGGGTCTAAATGAAACCTATTCCATTATCAGTATTTTAAAATTGAAAAGCTTGCAGAGGTGAAGTATCCATTAGCAAGCAGTCAAGTTTTAATATGGGTTTAATAGTTTTTTAAGTAGTAGATAGAATTTTGTATATGTTAGGTATCCTTTTACATGTTTAGGATGTTTTATTATAGAGTACCATTGTTAACTGAAAGTTCGGAGTGGTAAAATTTAGTAATGTTACAATTTCAGTATTGCTTACTTGTCTGTGACACTTTAACATGAGTAGTTGCCTTTTAACATTGTGGTGCCTTTAAGAAATTGAGGCAAATGTTACAATGTATTTTAATTGGTTATCAATGACCAGTTGGTATTATAAAATGCAGTTTTGAATTTTGTAGCTTGTTTCTGATGAAGTTTGCCTGTTTGGCAAATGAAAAGCGCTTCAAACAGTTTACTTGCACCATTAAATTTTGGGTTTACTTTGACAGCTAGCCGTGGCAGTATTTTTCATTTTTCTCAGTTGGTTGGCTTTTTCGTTTACAAGTTTAACAGTATGTCATGATTGACCATATTAAAGGCTTTGGATAGATCAATAAATAAGGTGGAGATAAGTATATTGTTGTTCCTATTTTTATTGATGTGGTCTGTGAAGGAGAGGAGGGCAGAGGTGGTGCTATGGCAGGGTCTGAAGCCATCTTGACAGTTAGCTAGCAGATTGTTAGTTAAGAGGTGATTCAGAAGTTGCTTCTGGACACATTTTTCCATGATTTTAGCAAGAGTAGAGAGCAAGGCTATGGGTCAGTAGTTGGAGAGCTTGGTTGAGTTTCCACCTTTATGTAGGGGAGTAATATGAGATATTTTCCAGAGTGAAGGAATGTAGCCTTCCACAATGGTTCTCTTAATCAGGATAGTGATGGGATAGGTTAAAGCATTAGCAGCAAGTTTTAGATATTGAGCAGGAAGAAGGTCTGCTGATGGAGAAGAGGGCTTAATTTTATGAAGAAGAGAACAGATCAGTGAGGAGGGTACGGGTTGCAGTTGAAATGTGGGAATAGATGTGTTGGAGGTGGTGGTCAGACAGGAGAAGTTGGGGAAGAGCTGATTTGAGAGAAACTGGATAGTTTCAGTAAATAAGGTATTGAAGGCATTTGCAGTTTGTTTGGGGTTATCTTGGGAGGTGCTTGATGGGTTTGGAGTGTCCGAGTGGCCAGGTTTTAGGAGACTATTTATTCCAGCCCAGAACTTTTGTGGGTTATGTAGGTTAGTTTGTTGCAAATGGCAGTAGTAGTTTCTTTTATCACTAAGTACTGTTTTTTTTTGTTATGTTTCTTATTTGTCTAAAGTTTAGTTGGTTAGTGGGATCTTTAGTACTATGGTATTTGGACCAGAATTTATTTTTCAGGATTATTTTTTTGCCTTGTGTCCTTTGTTAGCCATGGGGTGGGTTTTGAGCAAAGTCTGATGGATCTTGCTGGAGCATGTGACTCAAGGGTAGATAAGAATTTAGAGTTAAAGTATGTCACAGTATCATCCAGTGGGAGGTGTTTAAGAGGAGACCAGTTGCAAGATCTAAGTTCATATTGAAAGCTATCAGGGTTAAAGTTTTTGTTTGTTCTAACCATTATTTATTTAGTTAAGTTGTGGTGATCAGTTTTATATCTTATTAAGTAAGCAAGGGCATGGTCACTTATATCATCAGGCAGAGTACCTACTGTATATGTTTGGTGGTGACTATTTATCAGGATCCAGTCTAAAATGCTTTCTTTGTTGCTAGGTTTGTTTGTTCTGGTAGGAGATAGGATGGGTTGTAAAAAAACATGAAGATTTAAGAGGGTGGAAGGGGCAGCTGAGGAGCAAGACTTCCAGTCAATATTGACATCCCCAAGGATTATGGTTTCTTGTGGGAATTGAATGGCCACACTGTTAAGGATTTCTTCTAGGGTACTGATATTATTGCCTGGGGGAAGGTAGATGCAGATTATATTAATGGATTTATAGGTATTAAGCTGGAGTTTGGATATAAGGATTTTGTCGTTACTTTCAAAGGGAGGCTTATCCTGTAAGACAGTGATTTGCATCCTTGTTTTGTAGAGGATAGCTATTCCACCACCCTTTTTTATTTTACAGTCTAGTCGATGGATGTTGTAGCCAGGGGGAATAATCTCCTTGTCCTGAATTACTGGCTTAAGCCATGTTTCAGACAGGCAAAGGATGTCAAATGAGTGAACGTCCAGTAGAGCGTGAAGGTGTGCAATTTTATTTTTAATACTACGGATATTAAGGTGTGGTATAGTGAGAGGGTTTGGGGCTTTGGTTAGTAAATTTGAGTTAGAGTGAATGGTATAAGGAGGATTTTTAGTGGTTGTATTGTTTGGGCCTGGGTTAGGATGAATGTCACCTGCTAGAAGAGAGAGGATTAATCTTTTTAATCTGTTAGAGGGTTTAGGTAGTATGAGTAGGGTTTTTCTCTCTTTATGATAAGAGTAGGTAATGTGAACCTTTCTGTGAAATTTCGTTAGAAGGTAGCTGGCATAATAAGTAAAACAGTGGTGAGATGGATTTATGTAATGGTAAGCTATATGTGTGGAGAAAGTGTTAGATTTTGTGAGGCTATGATGTTCATAGGATGTTAGAAGGTAGGCTATTATAAGAAAGGGAGAACTGAGAGTATGAGAAGTTGTTTTGAGTGTGCTGATGTTAGTAGAGTTGACAGAGTGATAGGAGGGGTGCATGAAATAGTTTGGGAAAAGGAAGTGAAAGTAATTACAGGGGGAGATGGATTAGAGTTGTGAGTGAGTTAAGTGGCAGGTGGGTGGTGATAAGTAGTTCAGGACGGGAGGGTGAAAGGGTGAATGGAGGAAGTCAAGTGGGGGAGTGGTTAAGGAAGTATAAATGTAGGATGTTTGGGGGTGGGTGAGATTTGGGGGCAGGGTAGGGGAGTGGAGTGAGCCCACAGGGCGAATGGAGTGGGTATAGCCAAGTCGAAGAGAAGACTGAACAAAACTATCCCTAGCTTAAGCCTAAAAATAAATGAGGATGGCTTACAGTTATAGTGAAAGACCAGTGAATTGTAAACACTTTCATATAGGAAAGAATTGGGAGATCTAGCGATAGAGTAACTGGGAGGTCTAGCTATAGAAGAGAAGGGGAGTAGGGCTTGAATGACTGCTATTATCTGGTAAAGGAATTAGTAAAGTATTGTATCGTGTGATTGATTGCTGTGGAGAAAGCTGCCACCTAGTGCAAGAGGAAAAGACAACAGAAGGAGGGAAGAATCTTTGTGCTCTAAAGAAATCTGACTAGAAGTAAGCTAAAGGGGGAAGAATAGCAATCAGGTTGCGGTAGGCTGCTGTCGCTCACACTGGGGTCAAAGTGATAGTTACAGCTAGATTTACTTAGGTTACAAGTTCTAGTTTAAAACTACATACACTGTGATGTCCCTTGTAGTAGCATTCAGTGATGCCTATGTAGCAGACAATTCAGGGTGTTGTCTGTTCTTAGCAAGGAGGTAGTTCTTGGGGTTAAATTTTGGCAGGGAGCTCCCAGGACGGCAGACTGTAAAAAAGAGAGAGAGAGAAAACAATTATGGAGATATGTTACAGGGTAGAGGAGGTAAAGGGATTGCCCAGAAATAAGGAAAAACAGAGTGTAAGGGGTTGTACAGAATGTACTATGGGTAGGGGGGCCTAGAGGCAGATATAGATGAAGGTTATAGGAAGAAGTAGAGAAAGTCTAGAGAGGTAGCAGTAGAAAATATTGCATCTGGCAGTTATACACATAACAGTTTAGTCATTGTAGTCACAGTTACACATCTTGCCTAGTGCCCAGGGAGTTAAAATTACTCAAGGTTGTTAGAGAGGGAAGATTTAGACTTGTAAGTAGATACAGCATGTTATAAAGCACGTGTGTTCACAAAATACAATCAGCTAATGCAGAAGAGTTAGACATGTAAATAGATACAGCATGTTTTAAAACACAAGCATTACCAAAAACAAACAGTTAATAAAGAAGAGCAGTACTAAATAACATTTTAAATATTAATGCACAAGTCATCAGGAATCTCTTTAGACTACATGAACAGAAATAGCAATCACTGCGACGTTATCATGAGAACATAAGTCAGCTACCAGTTAAGTACACTCCTGACGCTAACTCTATGTGCAGTTACTTCAAAATATTTCTGCAGTCACTGCAGTTGAAACGAATCAATTTTAGCCAAAATATATTACATATAGACTCTATGCCACACCATGGAGCGTAATTACGCCTGCATCATTGAAACCATTCCAAACCATTTAGGTAGCTTAACATTTCAATAAACAGTCAGTGAAGCCGACAGGCAACTAGAAAGGGCTACAGTGCAGATCGTTATTCCCGCAGCTTCACATTCATCTGTTTCTCAGCTAATTTATCAAATCTAGTTCACCACAGTGTCAAGCTAAACAAATTATTTCCTCTCTTTTCTTTCCTATTTCCTGTTTAATTTATTTCCTGATACAGTAAGAAATGTTTTTCCCTCTCAAGAGGTCATTCACAAGAGCTACCTGTATGCTTAATATTTAATATTCTGTTCATCCATTTCTTAGTATATTTATGGTCTCACTAAGAGGGATCCCAGCCTCAGCTAAGCTACCACAATCTGGCCACCTCTCCTCTCCTTGACTTAAAAAAAGAACAAAAAAAACAAAACTGAGTTGACTGACCCAACAATCCTTCTCTACCTCTAGAGAGGCCCAGGATAAAGCAGCACCAAATGCATTTGTCCTTCATGGCTTCTAAATTATAAATGGGGGGGGGGGTGAAGGTGAATATCTTTAGAATACCCCCATTTTAATTTTAAGGACAAAATATTTGATGATTTGCTGTTATTTCTAGTTAAAGTTGTTTACAATTACTGCAGCTTTTTCTTCATTTTCAGAACTAATATATATCATCTATTAATCATTTACCTCTTGCATTTCTTTACAGCTACATTCTCAGAAATGTAGTTGCTGTAACCACTTTCCTGTCCACACCAGCACTGGATCACTATGATATTTCCTCTCTACATTAAGAACCTGTCATTTCTGCTTAACATTTATCTAAAAAATCCTAGAGTAACATAAAACCTTCCTGCTGTTATTAAATATTGTTTGTGTTTGTTTGGGTAAAACCTCAGGGTTCCCTATTAAGTAAGCGAATACTTAATATAGCAAACGCTGTTTAATCAACAGCTAAATGTCGAAATGGCAAAATCCTGAAGACACGGAACAGCAATTTTTCTCCCAGGGAAAATAATCACTGGGCCATTTTCGGGACTTTGACGTTTCCTCCACTGTGGTACGATCTTGGAGTTGGTATATTTAAGGGGGGGCACAGCCCCCCACTCTATTTTGTGCTTTTTTTTTTTTGTTTTTTTTTTTGCAGAGCAGCAATTTTTTTTCCCTGGGAAAAAAATCGGTGTTTCGTTTGTTCGGAAGTTTGTGTTTTCGTTTTTTTTGGGTCAGTTATACAGCATTTGCTGTTATAATATAGACCACAGAATATCTCCCCACTCAGGTGGATTAAATCAGTGCTTGCTTGTTAAATTCCCAGCCCTCCAATATAGCATGAGAATCAAAAATATTTTGCTGCTTTACCCAACATGTCTACAAACAATTGATTAGTTTAAAATGTAGACCATCCATCAGTTCACTAGACTTACAAAGAATAAAACACCAATAATTCCTAATAGGAAAGAAAGATACACAGTTTACTTCACTACAATATGTTTTTTACAGCACCACAAAGACTGTCTTCCATTTTCATACACTACCTGAATTAAAGACTCACAAAAATTCAGTATTGTTAAACAATTGCCACTACCTCACAGTTAACTGCCCAATGTGGCTCTTAATCTCCCTTTTAAGGTCAAATATGGCTTGAACTATTTGAGCCATTACACTCTTACCGTCCTTCTTCAATAGGGTCTAAATATTCCCCACCATCTACTCTTGCTCTTATGCTGACATGGAGAGGATTTTCTATGCTCTTTTGTGAAATATCCTGCTTTTCTACAATTTTGATGCAAATATTGTGAGCTCCATTGGCAGTAATTGAATTACAATCACAGCAAAAATCTTAGTGTCAGATCTTAAAAGGTTGAGGTTGATCATCTTGAAGACAAGCAGATAGAACCAGGACAGCTTGTGGAAAAGTGTGTCAGATGATACAGCCAAAATTCCCTTGTTACTCAGATTCCTCAAATGTATTCTAACAGTGTTCTGTGCTAATTGATTCAGTGAATTATTTTATTTCCTTTAATTTTTCCTGAATTTTTCATTGGAAGACTGGAAACAACTTTGCAGCAATCCTTTCTTTAGGTTATTGACTGACATCTCTAGCCCTGATACCTTTCTGTTGCTGGTATTCCTGGGTTCTGCTGGTCTCCTCAGCTTCTCATTTCTTTTATTCAGCTCTTCCATATCCAGTTTTGAGTCGGTATATGATTTCACACTGGGGGGATAAAAGATTCTGAACATTGCAGGATATTGTAATTTTAACCTAAGCTTTATCTCTTTAAACTTTTTAATAGCTGGGAGAAAAGCATTTCTTCTCCATCAGGTCTGATGAGAGAAACCATTGTCAGCATACATGTGTACACCCCCGATTTTGTCGATTGTCCCTTACTATCATAAAATAGGGAGGATTCAGTCCTTTGATGTCATCATCTTATTTCAGCTGTTCCTGTTAGGGGTCACCACAGCGGATCACCTGTTTCCATTTCTTCCTGTCCTCTGCATCTTGCTCTGTCACACCAACCACCTGCATGTCCTCTCTCACCACATCCATAAACCTTATCTTAGGCCTTCCTCTTTTCCCGTTACCTGGTAGCTTCATCCTTAGCATCTTTTTCCCAATATACTCAGCATGCCTCCTCAGCACATGTCCAAATCAACGTTATTGTGCCTCTCTGGCTTTGTCTCCAAACCTTCCAACCTGGGCTGACCCTCTAATATACTTATTCCTAATCCTGTCCACCCTTGTCACACCCAGTGCAAATCTTAACATCTTTAATTCTGCCACATCCAGCTCAAACTCCTGCCTTTTTGTCAAAGCCACTGTCTCCAACCCATATAACATAGCTGGTCTCACTACCCTCTTGTAGACCTTCCCTTTCACTCTTACAGGTACTCGTCTGTCACAAATCACCCCTGACACTCTTCTCCACCCACTCCATCCTGCCTGTACTCTCTTCTTCACCTCTCTTCCACACTCACCCTTACTCTGAATTATTGACCCCAAGTATTTAAACTCATCCACCTTTGCCACCTCTACTCCTTGCATCCTCACCATTCCTCTATCCTCCCTCTCATTCACACACATATATTCTGTCTTAGTCCTGCTGACCTTCATTCCTCCTCTCTCTAGAGCATATCTCCATCTCTCCAGGGTCTCCTCCACCTGTTCCCTACTCTCACTACAGATCACAATGTCATCTGAAAACATCATAGTCCATGGGGAATCCTGTCTGATCTCGTCTATCAACCTGTCCATCACCACTGCAAATAAGAAAGGACTCAGAGCTGATCCTTGATGTAACCCCACCTCCACCTTAAATGCATCTGCCACTCCCACCGCAGACCTCACCGCTGTCACACTACCCTTATACATATCCTGTACCACTCTTACATACTTTTCTAACACTCCTGACTTCCTCATACAATACCACAACTCCTCTCTAGGCACCCTTTCATATGCTTTCTCTAAGTCTACAAAAACACAATGCAACTCCTTCCGACATTCTCTGTACTTCTCCATCAACACTCTCAGAGCAAAGATTGCATCTGTAGTGCTCTTTCCTGGCATGAAACCATATGACTGATCACTAATCATCACGTCCCTTCTTAACCTTGCTTCTACTACTCTTTCCCATAACTTCATGCTGTGACTGATCAGTTTTATCCCTCTGTAGTTACTACAGCTCTGCACATCACCCTTATTCTTAAAAATCGGTATCAAAACACTTTTTCTCCATTCCTCAGGCATCCTCTCACTTTCCAAGATTTAATTAAACAATCTGGTTAAAAACTCCACTGCCCTTTCACCTAAACACCTCCATGCTTCTACAGATATGTCATCTGGGTCAACAGCCTTTCCATTCTTAATTCTCTTCATAGCTATCCTTACTTCCTCCTTGCTAATCCATTGTACGTCATGATTTACTATCCCTAGATCATCCAATCTTCTCTCCCTCTCATTCTCTTCATTCATCAACCCCTCAAAGTACTCTTTCCATCTCCTCAACACACTCTCCTCGCTTGTGAGTATGTTTCCCTCATTATCCTTTATCACCTTTACCTGCTGCACATCTTTCCTAGCTCGGTCCCTCTGGCTAGCCAGTTGGTACAGGTCCTTTTCTCCCTCCTTAGTGTCCAACCTTTCATACAACTCTTCATATGCCTTATCCTTAGCCTTCACCACCTCTCTCTTTGCCATGCACCTCATCTTCTTATAATCCTGTCTACTTTCTTCATCTCTCTGACAATCCCACTTCTTCTTTGCCAACCTCTTTCTCTGTATACTTTCCTGTACTTCCTCATTCCACCACCAGTCCTTTGATATATAAGTCTATAATTAATCTATAATGGGTCTAGGAAACTTTTTTATTTTTATTTTTTTATTTATTTCAGTTTGTTTGCTAGGATGGTCCATTGGGCCACAGGGAGCCTGTTTTCAATGGAGTCCTGGGGAGAAAAGCTCCAAGTACAAAATATACATAGTGATAAGACAAATGAATATAATATACAGAGCAGCAAGAAAAATACAATATGATACAAATATAATTACAAGAATATGCTGAGAAATAAGTTTAAATAAAAATTTAGTTGCAATTCTTGTAAGATATGGGTGTTCCCAAAGTTGTTGTTAAGAGTATTGCACTTTTGCATTTTTCTCATAAAAGTAGCACAGTCATCTTTATCCATGTCCTTAGGTATCACAGTAAATTTTAGGTTTTCCCTCATAGATATGTCCTCTAAGTCAGTCAATTTTTCTTGCAACGTCTCACATTTTTTAAGTCATACTCAATCAGCTTAGCAATTGTGTTTCATTCTTTTGGTTGTAACTCAGCAACGTTGTATTTTTTATATCATGCATCTTGTTGTCATTTTTTGTAATATAGTGCATTAATGCACTACTAATTTTAAATATTTCACTGCATATATGATTTATCTTATTTTCCATCATGATCTGGGAATGGTTTATTCTGAGTCTATCATTCCAGTTACACTTTCCCACCAGCTAGCTATACTATATCACTGGACCTCTTTTGGGGGTAGTTTATTTCCCACTGTTTTGTTTTTCCTGGAACTATTGCTCCGGATTGTCCTTCAGACACACCCACACATATATACATACATATTTGTGTAAGGATGTAAGGATATATATTTTTTGATTGAAATGCTGTCTTTGTCCATCTAAGTAAATGCAAAACACAAACATGACCTAGGTTCTTGCTGAATTGTATCAAGAAACAAGGTTTTGTAAGCATGGCAATATGAAGATGTTCAAATATCATGCAAGACAAATTTAAAACATCAACCTAGATGACAGTGCTGAAAAAATATCCCATCATTAGGCAGTTGCAGTTATTATTTAAATAAGTTATTCTGCTTGCTTACTTGCAGAAAACAACAAGCTATCTGCAAGTAAATAAAAGCAACTCCACACCCCCCCCTAATGTGGGGGACTCCACCCCACCCCCACTAATTATATATATATATATATATATATATATATATATATATATATATATATATATATATATATATATACCAACTCCGAGATCGCATTAAAGTGGGGAAAGTGTGATCTTGGAGTTGGTATATATAATCATCAGGAGTGTGGAGGGCATATGCCCCCACATAAGAAGGGTCCAGTGTGAGCTGAATACTATTTAAGTATAATGAGCTATTTTCCTGCTGCTGGTCAACTATGTATGGCACTTCAGTGATTTTCTTTTACAATGATATGCTTATATGAAAACACTGCTGTTCAATGTTTAGTGTTCAAAGATTACTGTTTTCTTTAATCACCGAACATAGACCCCACAAATTACATATAACACAACTCTACAAAACAAAACAGAGAAAAGCTTCAATCAGTTATTAACAAAAATATCAAATGAAGAAGAAAGAAAAAAGAAAATACAATAAAAGAAAAGGAAGAAAAAAAGAAGAAAAGAGAGAAAGGTATACAATTATATATTATCCCACTGATATTTTACATATTTATAGTAAAATTACCACCACGAGTTAATATTCAATTCAGAAAATGATGTAGCTTTCCAGTTTTCTAGAACTAGTCTTTTAGTTGCCATAGTAGCTTGTGCAGTCTGTATTCTCACAAAAATATCAAAACTTTCTAACTTATCTCAAAAACATTTCAGGAGAACATGGTATGTTCTTACAAATCAATAAACATATCACCAGATATGTTTGTTTCCAATATTTTCTTATCAGCAAACAATTCCACCAACAATTAAGTGCATCAACATTTTTTCATCAATACAAGCACTTAGCACTGATTTTATAATTCATGGAAAAGAGTGTATGGGGAGTGTGCTGAAGGTATGTAGTCCATATGGATTTCATTTTGCACAACATGTTTTGAGAGAAAAGTTATCTGAAATTAAAGCTTCCCTTTGTTTTTAACAGGACAGGCTAGGATAAACATGGAAGTGAATTTAAAACATTTGGTAAATTACAGAAGTTTGTTTTTTTTTTCAATATAGATTTCTTAGGAATTGATCTATCTTGTATGGCAAACGCTTCCTAAATTTTATCAACAAAATATGAATGATTCTTAAATTGTCTAGAAAAAACATAATCGACCCAGGTTAATTTTCTTCTCAAAGGTATTATAACATACGTAAATAACTTTCTAATTTCTTCTAAGGAAGGTGAACAAGTCTTCAAAGACAAATTCCCACTAACATCAGAAAAATGCCATGCGAATGGATATAGAGTTTTGCATAGAATCATCTTAATCCACTTATGAACTAAATCAGTGTTTTACTGAGTATATATTATATTTCAGAAAGAAACATCAATAATGTATTTTTAATGTCTGGCACTGATCAGCCTCCTTAAATTATATGGTATAATTTCCCATGGAATTCTTGGAAAACCACTTATCCACAAAATTTTAGACGCTATGCATTTAAATTTATTATATCAATTTAAGGATAGGGTAATAGATTTTGTAGCAGAAACAAAAACAGGGATACAAATATTTTCACTGTATTAATTCTCCTGGGGGGGAATGAGTTCAAATCTTTTAGTTTAGTACTTATTTTTGTAAGCTAGTAATCATAAGTTTCAGAACAGATACTTTATGTTTATGTCTATATGTGGTAGCCCCTACAAATACATGTATTAATGACCTCTATACGATATTCTGCTTGGTTGTTAATATTATTTATATATCCATAATGAGGCATTTGATTTATCTTAGTTGATCACAAAATCCACTATATCTTGGGATAGTTTAAATTGTTTTCGTAATTTCATTAATGCTGTATTGCATTTGCAAGAAATTAATACCATATCAGCTGCATATGCTAGTGATAAATGAAAACTTTAATACTGAAATTTTAATAACAATAAGTTTATAGCAAGAGCAATGAAACCGCAGGTAATGGACAACCCTGTCTGATAACTTTCTTAACAGCAATTTTCTTGGTAATGACATTTATCTTAACATGAGTAAGAAAACCAAGTACAAATTTTAAATAGTAACAGTTAAATCATGAAGAAAGGCATATAACTTAAGAACACATATATAAAATTGATTTAAATTATCAAATGCTTTTGAAGCACATACTTTTGTGAGATCAATTGTACAGTGATTCTTATTGATATATTTGGTTCAAGAAACTAGGGATTATAAATATTTATTTGCTTTCACTGTTGTTCCATTTAGGTAAACCCCAAATTGTATAGAAAAAAATAATTATATCAAAGCTCAACATGACTATTTTATGGATCTCTCTAGCCAATATTCTATAATCAATATTTAATATATGTATGGGTTTACAGTGGTCTTGTAATATCCAGATTCCTCTTCTTTAAATATTTGGAAATTCATTGAATGTGGGGGTTTACATCCTGGGATAGTTAAAAAATGACACATAGCTTTCAAAATAGGGGCAATTTCATCCACAAAAGTTATATAAAATTCTACTATAATGTCACCAGGCTCAGGTCCTTTATTTTTCAGCAGTTCAAGAATACAGTCCTTTATATCTAGTGTAGTTATCAATATATAAGAAGCTTGCTCGTGGAAGGAAGGTGTATCTTCTAATCATCTCCTAGTGCTGTTTACATCCTGGTTCCAATATCTATTCTCTAATGACTGAAAGCATTCAAATATCATCTCACAAATGGTAGTTTTAAGCAATAACTAACCATGTGCTGTGGTATATTGAAGATTTATCCACAGCTGGTGTGGTTTAATCATGAGGGTAAAGCCCAAGTGATTATATAAAGCCAACCATGGGTAAATTTCAATATACCACAACCACGGAGTCAGTTATTGCTATTATACAATAACATTATTTAAGAAAAAAATACTTACTTTTCTTAAATAATGTCTTTGTATAACAGTGCATTACTGTTCTTCAATGGCTGGTGGTATATTGCTGCGTTGCTTTGATGTACTGCACATGCGTATGGGACTTGCGTTCCCACACATACCCAGTGCATCAATTCTTTGAAAAGGAAGCAACAGAGAAAAGAAAGCCTTCATTGCTCCATTTTTGTTTTCTTTTTTTTTTTTTATTATTAAAAAAAAGTTTGGACTAGTTTAGGGATAGGCAAGAGTGAGACAGAATGGAGGAAATGTAAAGAAAATCAAGTACGTCTCTTTAGTTTTAAATAATGTACCTGATTTTCTTTGTATTTTCTCTATGATGCCTCTCGGGTATGTCTGGAGTATGGACTATATATATATATTTTTTTATTTTTGCTGAAAAAAAAAATAAAAGTTTTGGAATATACGAACAGAAAGAAGTCTGGGTGACCTGACCTTTTTCCATTGGTATATTTTGGGATTTACAGCGGGCACGCTGTTTGGGCTGGCCAATCAGTGTGCACACTTTTGAATACTAATGGCCAGTCATTGTATAATTATTAACCACTTCTCCATCTTTATATTCCACTTCTATTATTATATTCCTGCAAAACTGAGTATGATATTGAGCTGCTAATCCTGTATCTATTTTGTCTGAATATAAGAAACATTTGTTAAAATAATATCTTTTAGATATTTCTTGCTACTTCTGCTTGCAGATTTCTCCCATATTCATTTTTTCTTTCAGAATGTGAATGTGTTTGAAGTAATTGAAAGCAAACTGGTAAGCCTTAATAGTTGTTGATCTAATAGTCTAATTTAACCTTTAAAAATGTTTTATTGTAAATAATAAATGTAATCACTGAGCCATAAATGAAAACATTAAAAGCATTCCATTGGCAACTCAGTGAGATGTTAACATTTTCATTTTCCAATCCAAAGTTTATTATATCCTCCTAAATGTTGGCAACATTTGTTGGGATTTGAACTACTCAACATACATATCTGTGGTTAGCAGATGTCAAAGGTTTAACTTTTATGAATTTAATATTCACTGCTAAAGGATAAGTAAAAGGATACGCTATAAAGTTAGCAAAATAACCTTTGGGGAAAATACGAGCAGATAATAAAAGAAATCAATCTTAAAACATAATTTATCTTTATGTGATACATATGTATATTACTTCATATAAGTAGTATGAAATTCTCCAATGATCATTTACATTTTCCTGATTCAGAAAAGTTTTTAATAATTTCCAGTGTTGCTAACAAACTGTAAAATGGATGTATTAAGCTTATGATCCTGAACTGCATTCCAGTCTCCTCCAATAAGCACTATTGTATTCCCCATTTGTTGTAACACTTCTGCTATATCCCTTAGAAAAGACCGCTATTCCCGAAATATTCTATAAACAGAAGCAATACTCATAGACTTCCTTACACACATGATAGAAATTGGTAACACAGTACTCTTTATACCATGATAGACTTCACTAATAGAGCACCTACATGTATATTTAATAAGAATAGCAACCATAGCAGAATTATCAGTATCATAATTGTTTGATCAAGGTTTTAACCCATTTATGTTTCTGTCTCAATACAGAGATAAGCTCTTCATCAAACTGAGTTTCCTGTAGCAGGATTTGATTATCAGGTCTATTTTTTTATAAACTGCATCATTCTTTTATGTTTAGAAAAATTATGTGCACCATTGGTGTTAATGCTTAATATGTGTACATTTATTTCATAAAAAAGTAACATTAAGGCATATAAAATAAAATAACATAACTTACAGTCCAGTGGAAAATACACTATATTCCATCAAACAGAGATAGCCTTTCACCTCACTGATTGATGTCTTATGGGACAAGACCAGCTTATTAAAATGTATATTAATTTCAGTTTATTAATGATGCTATAATATGATTGTTAAAAAGCAAATATAATTTGTATGTAGGGCTGGGAAATAAGCCACAGTATTGCTGTCTTTTAAACTGCATTTTTTTAGTATGTAATAAGAGAGAATAGTACATATTGCAGTTAGTACAAAATAAATTTGTAGCCTGACTCCTCCAAGCTAGGAGTGCGTTGTTGCCAGGGCAGGTTTGACACATCTAAGGTCAGAAACAAGACCCCTTGAAAGCAGGTGGATCATGTATAGGAAGGTGTTCACATGAAATCTGAGACAAAAATCACAAGGGATGAGGACATTTGCAAAATTCTTTGTAGGACAGTTATTGTAATGTAATGAAAGTGCATGACCAGGTTTGATAAGAAAAATGTATTAAAAAATATGGTTTGTCTCTGTTCAGAGAGACTATTTTTGACATCTGCTATGAAGACTCTCTCCCAGCGCTGTAAGAATAAAATTTTTGTTTGCACATCCTGAAGTGTTGTTCCTGACTAAAGACATATAAGGTAAATTCTTAATGTTATTTATTTATGACTATAACAGATGTAAAGATGGGAAAATAAAGGGTGAAAAAAATAAAGAAATAGTTGAATGTCAAATTCAGCATAGTATCCAACCTCCAAGAGACAGCCAGCTTCCAAGGGAAAATGGAGCTTAGACTCTTAGCTCATGTCTGGCTTTGGATTCAGTTTCAAACATTAATTATATGGATTTTCAAATAACTTTATGTTTGGCATGGTAGATGAAAGATAGCTTGAGGTTTTTTTTTGTCATAATAAAGTACGAAGTCCAGAAAATAATTTTCTTTGTTTTACTATTTGATAAGAAGATCAGTAAAAATGGAAATGTTTTCTCATTGTATACTAATAGCCATTTTATATATAGTGGCAGCTATTTGTGTCTCTGTATTTGGCAAATTTAAGCATACTATTGTCTACAGCCTTTATTTTGCTTGGAGTTTGATAAACTGGCCATTGGTCAATGACATCATTCCAATTCATAGTTATATTTTGATCAAGTTGAGTTAATACCTGCAGCAAATATTTCTTGTAAAATAATTCCAAGTCCTTTCCCCTTATCTAATTCTTCTGGAACATCTAATACAAGTACATTCTTTCTTCTGTTTCTAGCTTCAGAACCAGTCAATTTAGTTTGAAAGATTAATTGTGCTTTTGCCAAGGTCAGCACCTTATCTTTAATATTTGTTTATACTCAAAATTCAAGGTTTCATATTTTTTTCAATAGTTTCTGTTTTCTTTGCACTGTCTGCTGCTGCTCTAAGGAAATTATTGAGTTTTGAAGCTGGGAAATGGTGGCTATTGCTGACTCAAACCCTTTACTTTTATCAATTATTAACTGAAACTTTGATTTAAAACATTTGTAAGTTGGTTATCTATTTATGAATTATTAACTTTACCCACTATACTTGCATTTATCATTGCGAGGGTATTTAGTCTCACTATTTGACTTTATATTTGGGATTCCAAGCAGATTTTACCACTTCCTTTCATGAGGCCATGTTGGAAGTAATGGAAACTCTTCTTAACATCAGTTAGTATGGACTGAATGCAATCAGTTAAAATTGGCTGACCACATTATCTGGGTTATCAACTTTTACTTCTGTGGGTCATTGAAAAGCAGTGCTACATTCATATTTGTCTTGTTAAGAAGAAAACATCTTTTTGACAGTTACTGGCAAATTCACAGGTAAGGACTACTGCATGTTTAAGCTAGTGGTTTACTGATCCATTTTAGATTCTAATGTTAGCTTAGTTTAATTGAGCAACAAGGATTTGATACCTTTAAGACCAGGGAGATTAACAGACATTAGTGTGAGCTTATCATCTTTGTTTTAGTATGAGTTGTCCCCCTTTTCTTTTTTTTTCTGCTTTGGGCAATCTCTCATACAAAAAATGATCATTTGCTGTGCCAGCCCTGATTCAGTTCCTACTCCCTGGATAGCTTGCTATGACATATTCATAGCTGGGCAGCTCCCCTCATTATCACAACTCTTTACCTCTTGTTTTGAGTTGAAATTCCTAATAAAATGCATTAGATCATAAATACCACCAAAACACAGCAGAAAATAAGAAAAATGACAAAAAGGCCACAGATCCAAACGTATCAAAGTTTTAATAAAATCCTTAGCACTTCGGCTAACAAAGCACTCTGAGAGTAAAAAAACTACACTTTAGACAAACCTTAAATAATCAATAAACACTAATAATGAGCAATTAAGCAATTATTCAATAACAATAATCAAATTACATAGTTCAAATTACATTCTTTATTGAGCCCAAAGGGCTCCAAAGTATTATATTTTAAAATAAAAAGTGTTTCCTTTTTTAAAAGTTTTTCTTTTAAACTTGTGCACTCACCTAAATATACCTCATCCTTTTTAAGAATACAACCCTTTAATTCTTCAGGGTTAGAATGCTGTAAAGACACAAAATGACTACCCAATGGACTATCCAATTTTTTTATTTTTTTATATCTCTGATATGTTCTTGGAAACAGACTTTAAAGCTTCTATATGTCTCCCCAGTATAAAACAATACAAACAGGTGCATTTTAGAACATAAATTATCCCTTCTGTGTTACATGTAAAATTGCCATTTACTATAAACCTAGATTCATTAATATATGGAAAAACATTAACTGCTTGCAAATAGAACATTTATTGCAAGGCATTGTACCTCTATAAGCCGTAATATTCCTACTAATACTGTCATCCGGTGGTATAAAATGATTATGTGCAATCATGTCAGACAACTTTCTTGCCCTTTTATAGGAAATATTAACATGGCCAGGCAACTCATGCATCAGATCTTTGTCCCTTAGTACCGGGGGCCATAATTGTCATATTTTTCTAACAACTTGTTCAGTTATCACATTAAATGTAGTCACAAAATAAATTTCTTTTTTATTTCTACTATTGTATAGATAAGTACCCTAGTAGCTATATTTTTCTCAGCTTTCAAATCCCATCCTCTAGGAATATTAACATCACCTGTGCAAACTGTATTTTTATGTCTTATTTCTATTATTTTAAGTTTTGCCTCTGTTACCTCACTTAGATCATAGCATCTATTAATAAACATATTTTCAGCTTCTAATATTTTCTTATAGAAAACACTATCTGTACTACATAGCCTATTTATTCTTAAAAATTCATTATAAGGAAGTACAGAAATTAAATGCTGGGGATGACAGCTACTACCATACAAAAACAGATTTCTTTCATCAAATTTTCTATGTATACCAATTACCAAACCATTAAGGTCAATATCCAAGAAATTTATCCGGGAGACCAGTTGGATTCCATCAAACTGGAAACCAGTGTTGATAATTGTAAATCATTTATAAATAACTGGGTATCCATTTCCTTCCCATCACATATAAAAATCAAATAATCTATAAATCTAAAGTATGTGACTACCTGTGATCTGTAAAAATTATATGAATATATATAATCTCTTTCAAACGTGGCCATGAACAAGTTAGCATGTTTGGGGGCAAAAGCTGCCCCCATTGCTGTGCCTTACAGTTGGTGATAAATTTCCCCATTAAATGTAAAAAAAATACTTAAAAAAAAAAAGAAACCAAGTCAATCAGAAAATGTGACATAGGCGAATCACCTAAAAAGTGGAACAAAGCATGTATTCCTACATTATGTTTTATATTAGTATATAGGCTTTTCACATCCATGTAAAGCCAATACATAGTACTTTTCCATGTTAGACCCTTCATTTTATTAAAAAAACCTTGGCTATCCCTAATGTAGGATGGAGTACTCAAAACATATTTTTTTCAAATACTCATGCAACAAAATACAAATGTTTTTTCAAAAAGTACTTCTCTGTTGAGACTATTGGTCTTCCACTCAAATTTTCAATGCCTTTGTGTGTTTTGGTAGGCAGTAAAATACTGCTATAGTACTATTTTCAATATTGAACTTCTTTTCTAGGTCACTGGCCATAAAATATCTCGGCTGTAAATCTTTTTTAAACAAAAAGTTAGTGTTCATTAACAGACTCATAATATTTGGCAATGTCACATTTCTTATACACGTCTTCATTTCTAAGATGGGCATAGCACATATCCAAATATTGAGTATAATACATAATCACAATTTGATTCCCTTTGTATGACTGCTTCACCACTAAGCTTCTATCCTTACAAAATGCAGAAAAAGCCAACCATTGTTCTCTACTAAAATTATAATTCACATTGGATTTGTTTTTTACACATTTCCAGTATAACTGGTCAACTTCAAAATTTAAAGTAGAGATATAACTTTGTATGTTATTATTTACAAAGAAGGGGAATATAATGACTCTTCACATGGATTATACTTGTGTTTAAATTACTATAAGAATTAACATCATACTCATTTAAACCATCCTGAGATGAACAATAAGAGTAAAAAGAGTCATCAGAACTCATATCAGATTTAAACTGACCCCCATTATCACATTTGTTAAAAAATCAATCAAATGCAATTTCCTACTTAGTTGGAATACCTCATTTTTAAGCGTATGAAATCTAAGCAAGGCTGCAAGTATAAATTTAAGTCCCAAATTCAACACAGACAACACAATATCAGAGACTCACATTTAGAAAGATTTAATAATAGAGAGTCATTCAAAAAGTCACACCTATTAATTCTGCTGTGTTCTTTTGTTATTTTGTCCCTTCAAATTTCTTCCGTAATTCTTATGCTGCCCCCAGTCATTACAATCACATTTTTTATTTTGGAACTTTGTACTGCTGTTGCATTATATCCCGATTGCTTTCTACATTCCACTACTAGAAGATTTGATTTATGTATCTTCCAAAGCCCTTGGATTCTTAATTATTAGATAGTATTTTATCAGCTTTGGGAATTAAACCATGAACATACCTTACCTCTTCTCTGAAGGCAAAACAAAACTGAATTTCTTACAGTTTTGATGATTATTGCTCAAGCTGTGCTTACATTCTAATGTCTTTCTGAATGTGTCTTTCTAAGTAAATGTCACAACCAATTCCAGGGATCTAAATATGCCATGTGACTTGAATAGGATGTGCTGGAGGGACATATTTGTCTCCCAGTGACTGCTGCATCTTTGGAATAGACTGCAAATTCATGTGAAGCAGAGCACCTCTATGACACTGTTGAAAAGAAACCTGGATGAATGGTTGGAGCACTCTAAATTCTTACTGGGGATAGCACCCACAACCCTCCTGGATATGGGCAGTCATTACTAAATGCAATGCTGGATGTTGACTAGAGTATCTTTGGTATTACATTGGGATGAAATAGCTAGGCTTTAAGTGACCTACGTGTCAATAGTTTACTAATCTCCTATGATCTTATGTATGATTCTTTTAATTTCATTTCTGCCATTGCTAATTCTAGCATTCTATCAAGGATATCTTGCTCTTCTTTTAACAACTTTTCATTATTTTCTGGTAAATATTCCTTACTCAAGAGTTTGGCTATGTTTGACCCCTTGGTTCATTTTTATTTCACTTTCGGATCAAACTTCCACAGAATAACGTATTGTCAGTGGTAGTCAGTTAATCTGGTGTAACATTCCTTATTGCATGCAATGTGTACACCAATTGCCTGGATCTCAGAGTACTAAGAAAAATGTGAATTGGTTTAGGAGGGTGGACCTAATGGTTAAAGTGTTTGCCTTACAAACACAAGGTGCAGGGTTTGAGTCTCACAAGGGATAATTGGCTAGGCTTAAAATGGCTTGCAAGGGCAGTTAGCCTAGTACTAATCTATAATAGGAAAATCCTTTCAAATGAATAAGAAAAAAATCAGCTAACATTATTTTCTCATATTTAACATGCTTAATTGACACTTTATATCGCAAATTTAGTACCACGATTAAGATATAGCAGAAAAAATGTGGTGTGTGTGATCTACATTTCAAGTACTGTAGATTTGAATGTGGCATGGCAGCATAAATAACTAGATCTGCTGGCATGATTTGGCACAGAGCATGATTAGTGTTGTAGACATTAAGCAACATCACTCACGGTTTCAGCTTTGCCTCATACAAAGACATTTGCATTTGCTTATTATTATTTTTTTTTTTTGCAAGGGTATGAAGTCTCTTTCCAACTGAATTTCTTTACCATGGACATATTCTTGGATTTTTTTTCACATTCATACACTAGCCTATCAATTCCTTTTGCATCTAGGCATACCTATGTTATACACCTGTAAATGGTCTTGACCCATATAATGTAAGAATCTAGCTCTAGTACCATTCTGACTGCCAACTACTTGCAACACAATTGGTTTATTTATATCACACTATTTTAACAGCAGTACCTTTGTAGCTAGTTTCTTAAGAATTTAAAAATGAATAATCTGTGGTATCTTTCAAAATCTCAGAAAACCCAGTATGCAACCTATACTAGATCAGAAACAAACCAAGCAGAAACTTCACAGTGTGTGTGTGTGTGTGTGTGGGGGGGGGGTGAAGTTCACTCCTTGAAATATGTTATGCACCTAGTTCACTAATAAACTTTCAGTTCTATGGTAGCACAGTCTCAGTTTACACTATGGTGTTAAGGGGGGGAAGGGGACTTGGTTAAAGTAATGAGTTTAACGCTTTTATTGATGTTAACAGAACCACCCTCTGTAACTACTCCCTTGATCCGAATGACCTGATTATATATAAACTAATGAATATCTTTAATGCTTTTCATTATAGTTAACTAGGATCACTTGTTTGTCTATTTCAATAAAGGATATTCCATTTTTAACTCAACTGTGGGCTACCTATTATTTTATTATTTTGTAGTACGTATTCAAAAGTTTGAATTTTATTAGTGAATTACGTGCATGACATATTTCAAGGAGTGAACTTCACACCCTCTACAGTATGAAATTTCTGCTTGGTTTCTTAAGAATTTCAAAACACATCCTGTTCATAGCTCCATTCTCAGTCTATGTCTTGGTTTAACAATTTTCTTAGAGGCAAAATTATCTCTTACATATTATGCACAAACTTTGGAAGATACTGCATCATTCCTAGATACCTGTGCAATCATTGCTCATCTTCTGAAATTGACATGTGCCCAATTGCTCTGACATTTTTTCTTTCAGACTTTATTCTCTCTGACATTATAATGTGATCAATGAATTTCAGATTTGTCAATTATATTTTCCATTTGTTGTTATTTAACTTAAATTATGACTATGCTGCCTTAATTTAGCAGCTGTAGCAGTCACTTTTCATGTTCATATTGTGTTTATCCCCAGACTCAGCAGTCTCAGTTATGTTTTCAGCAGCTTTTTGGAATACTTCTGGAGCTAATGAAATGCCATCAGAAAGTCTTTAGAATTTGCATTTTTCTAATGCTGTATTGAATACACATAATTTAGCACATTTTATCTAGCTTAATCTGACAGAATAAGGGGTTTGACTTGAGTGCTTAAAAACTCAGCATTTGCATTACGAAGTTCATATCCTTGACTGTAAACAATGATAATGCTATATTTTACTCACTTTAGTCAGATCTTGTGGACCAATATAAATCTGACCCTTGTCTTGCTTTATGAAAGTAGCCATGATATTCATCTACTAGATTAGCAGTAAATGCTTATGAATAAAATGTAAGCTTTTTGCTTGCTTTAAATCCTATGCAATATTACTTCTGACAGCTTGCTTATTTTTTAATTACTTTACAATGTGTTTACTTGGTAGGTGCACTTGTCAGAGCTTCTGTTAATTTCCTTGGAGTATTATCATTGGCATAGCATCGGGATATACTTGTACAAGATGAAGTATGGGAATAGATATGATGTTAGTCGAGTGTCATTTAAGACTAATACAGGTTAGGATGTACTCGATTCTGGCAATATGAACTAGGATTTGGGGTCATGGAATGTTACCCGACTGTTAAGAAAGAGGCAGATATGATGTGGGAGGTTGAAAAGTACCAGCTTTATATAGCTAATCTTACATCTACACACAATATTATCTCTGGAACAAGACTTCTTCATCAGGTTGAATGTCTACAATGCAATGGATTTGACTCATCATAGAAACTCAACATGAGTGTGAGGATATTCACAGACTCTGACTTAATGTCAAATACCTGAACTCTTTACCATTAGGTGAGAGTGTCATATCAGTGTGAATGCAATTTGCACAATGGAAGAGCTTTTTGTACTTATACACCTAAGAGCTACTCAGTCTAATCACCTTTCTCAGAGGTAGAGGGCACAGCACTTGATAGGTTATCACATGCTAACAAAGCAGTTCTCCTGGATGACTTCGATACTCATATGGGGAACAATGAATATACTTAGTGAGGCATGACTAGAAGGTTCAACTTACACAATCTCAATCTGAGTGATAAGTCATTATTCAATTACTATGTTAGTCATGGAAACACAATAACAAACAATATATTGAAAGACAAAACTGGCCATAACCATAAGTGCATTTGATACCAGGTAAACATGGCTTAAAGATGATGATAGACTTTGTAGTAGTGTCAGCAGATCTCAGGACAGATATTCTGAGCAATTAGGTCATGAGAGGTGATTAGATGTCAGCTAGTCACCAATGGCAATGTGTCAGATCAGATAATTAAGTACATGGTTCGACAAAAATGAGAAACCCAAATGTGTTGTAAGAATGATCTGGGGATAGATAGCAGATCTCTCCGCATGAAAATAGTTCAGCTTCCGCCTTCAAAAGAGCTTGCCCTGTATAGTGGAGAGCTTGAGAACATGGAGGTTTAATGGACCATATTCAAGATCTTAGAAACTGTGGTTTTGGCAAGTAGCTGTGGCTAATAGCTAGTCATTTCTTGTCAAGGCAGTAACTGCCAGACCTAGAGAAACATTCAAGTTAAAGAAAACGTTTTTTTTTTCTTTCAGTGGTAACTGGAGGAGCATTGTAGATATGACCAACAGGTACTGACACATCAGAAAGATAGCAGCTTTTGCAGAGGCAGAAGTGAAGGTCTAAGTGTGGCAGTAGATTATTGTAACACAAAAAGTGATTTTAGCATAGCCTCAGAGTGGGTGTGGCAAAATATCCAGTGAGTCATGAAGGGTGGGAAATTGTCTGTGTTGTACTCAGCATGGGTAGACTAAAGATTATAACTTCAACTAGGATAACTGTCACGAGGTGGGAGGAACTCTTTAAAGAACTTCAGAATCAAAATTTCATGTCTGTATTGCAATACTAGAATGTTCCTATGTTTTACCATCAGACTGTCACTTTGCAGAAAACACATAACCCTTAGCAATTATTTTAAAGTTAAGTAGATAGCTTAAAAACTCACACAGTGGCCTATTTCTGCAACTGATAACTATCATTCTGGCTAGGCTTATAAATGCCCTAGGGCAGATAGCCTAGTATGAACCTATGAACCTATAACCTCTAAAAAGGACATAGCAAAATTAATTTAAAATGGATGGCGAAAGCCAAACACATTCTGGCTAGGCTTATAAATGCCCTAGGGCAGATAGCCTAGTATGAACCTATGAACCTATGAACCTATATGAAGATCCAATGGCCTGGAACCCATTATATTTGAAAAAAGGTACAAAGACTTATGGCCTTGGAAATCTGGTTTTCCTTCTGAAAAGCACTGGTGGTTCATGAATGGATTAAACTTTGTGACTACTTGACAGAAACTGGCTGAGAATGAATGAGGAATAGAATCCTGGAGGTGAAGATTTATAAGCTATGCATGAAATATATTCTGCTGCTTTTCCCTGCTGAACCATAGTAGCTTTGCAGCATTCTGTGAAAAGTAAATCTAAAGATGGGAAATAAATTCATCAAAGATATGTTAGTCCATTGATTTGTGGATGAATATTTAGAATATTGAGAAGACATGACTCTGTGTGCTGAAAAGTTGCTCACCAATTAAAGACACTGCTGGATTGTTGAATCTATCCTGTCTTGTCATATACTACTTTTGTATATGACTACAAAATTCATGGTCCATATCTATAATGCTTGAGCAGCACAGCAGATAGTGTTGTTGCCTAATAGCAAGAGGTTCCCCAGTTTGACTTTCAGCTGAGGTGCTTTCTATGTGGAATCTGCATGTCCTCCTCAGGTTCATGTGGATTTCCTTCATGTGCTCCTGTTTCATCCCACATTCCAAAGACATGCAGTAGGTGGACTGGACACTCTAAATTGGCCATAGGTGTGAGTGCTCATGCAAGTGTGTGGTATAGAAGAACTCACATGGCAGGGCTAGCCACCTGGTGGTGTAAACCTTGGCTCTAGATGATTGTCACCATTGAAGTGACACACTGATCCCATGTTCAAAAATGAGAAAAAGGGGCTGTGGATAGATGGTATTCAATGCCCTAGTGCATACATTATAGTTACCAATTACATTTACTGCCTGTGTCTGAGGAATCTGTCTAACTAAACCAAAGGTAATGAACTGCAATGATTGCTGCCACCTCTAGCTGAGGTTATAATAGGAGGTCAGTCCCTGTTTAGTTAAAAGTGAAATCATTGGTGTTCTGTTACTATCCTTGTTCACTGAAACATGACTGGGAAATTAGCAGGCTCAATTAAAGGAGAGAGTAAGAAAGTTTCTCTTTCCCTCATTGTGTGATCTTGGACTTAGCATTAGACTTAGTAGTTTAGAAATACAGAGGTGTGCACGGGGAGGGGTTGCAATGTTTTTTGTTCCCTTGTAAAAATTTTGTTTTATGTAATGTTGTACATTCTTGATGGTGTGAGGTTTGATTTTGTAGAACTCTCAGAATAACAAGTTACTCATAGGTTACTCATCCTATCAAACATTCAGGCCCCAAACTGTGGGCAACAAAGCCAAAGGAGGTGGAGTTTCAATATATATTAAAGAGATACACACCCCCGGGCTGGTCAAACAGTATAATACACAGGAAACACTACAGGTGCAGTTAACCATTGACAGGACCCCTATTCAAATCATAGTCCCCAAATTTAACTCAAAATGCCCACTCCACCTATCTGGACTTCTTCGAATCTATCAAGGTTCAACCCTTTACCCTGATCCTGGGTGACTTTAATTAAACAAACATAGATTGGAAGAACTACTCATGCCAGAACACAAATTCCCAGAGATTTCTTGATTTTGTCAATACAAACGCATTGGAACAGCTAGTTGATACACCCCAGAAGAGGTAATATTATCTTGGACTTGGTATTTACCAATATGAGTAACCACTGCACCATCCCTACAGTATCATCCTTCCTGGTACGATCTGACCATAAAACAGTCACTTTCAAAGTTACCATCTCCCCTGACCCCCTCTAGCTAGGGTCTGACAAAAAAAAACTTCTCCAAAGCTGATTACAACCTTCTGAGGGATGGTATAAACAGCTTCACAGCCCATTTCTCCTCTGTAGGAACTGGAACCAATGTCCAAATCTATACCAAAGTACTATACAAGTATTTACATAGATGCATGGAATCAAGAATACCCGACAGGACAAAATCATCTGCTGTAAGGAAGAGTAAACCTGTCTGGTGGACATCTGCAATAAATAAACTCTATAACAAAAGGAAAAATTGCTGTCCAGGACCAAGAAAGAGCAGGTGTCCAATTGGAAGCAATCTCTCCTTAGCCTGAATAAGCAAATAAGAACACTAGTGAAATCCTCCAAAGCAAACTTTGAGTCCAAATTGGCCACATCTACTAGAGACAATCATAAGGCCTTCTTCACATATGTCCACAATCTCAAAGGAAGCATCCAAATCTGCTCAGAACTGGTGGTCAAGGACACCACATACACAAATGCCAACCTAGTAGCTGACAGATTCAGTGAAAACTTCATCCCTCTGTCCCTCCCATCAGTAAATCTGGACATCCCCAGTACCTGACCCCTTCCCCTTATATCTATGGAACAGGTCATCACTGCCCTTTCAAAGGCAAAACAATTCATCATCCATGTAACCCGATAACATCCCAGGCTGCATCCTACATGAACTCAGGCAGAAACCTGTAGTACCATTTGGAGCCCTATTCAACAAAATCCTGAGTACTGGCTTAGTCTGAGCTGAGTGGAGGGCAGTCACTGTCATCCCTTTGCACAAAGCTGGAGCATCCACCGATCCTGGAATTTATAGATCCATCAGCCAAACAAGCCTGATCTGCAAGGCCATGGAACGGATTATCATGGACTTCATTAACAAGGACATCGACAACTTCCAAACAATCGATCCCACACAGTTTGGCTTCGTCAAGGGGAGGTCATGTCTGTTAAATTTGGACAACCTCTTTGAGACAGTCACCAAAGCCATGGACAAAGGAAAGATGGTGCACACCACCTACCTTGACCTGGGCAAATCCTTTAACAATATTCCCTACTCAGGCATAATAGATAAACTCTCACAACTAGGCATCAATCCTTATGTTACCACATGGGTAGCAAACTGGCAAACTGACAGAACCCACATAGTCAAAATAGGGGAAGCCACCTCAAGCAGGAGACCCGTTATGAGTGGCATACCCCAGAGATCGAGCTTGGGGCCTCTGTTATTTGGGATATACTTTTCTGAGGTGCAGGCCAAAACCAGTGACTAAGTTTGCAGATAACTGCAAGCTGGACACTGCCATCAATTCATCTAGTGATGTGGACATCCTCAAATAGGGTCTCACCCAAACATATGACTGGTGCCAGAAACATGACTTCAAGCTGAATGCCAAAAATTGCATCATCATCTCCTTTGAGGAGCGTGACATCCCCACAGATTATCACATTAATAACAATGTCCTAAGCACGCAATCAGTCATGAGGGATTTGGGCACCCAGGTTGATAATGACCTGACTTTTGACCTCCATGTTGCTTCCATTGGATGGAAAGCTTTCTACATACCCCACCTCATAAGTAAGGGTATCTCATCCAGGGACAAGGAGGTCATAACATCCCTGTATTCTTCCCTTATAAGGTCAATTATTGAGTACAATGCCCCTTTCAGCATGTACCTCACATAGCACATGCAGCAGTGGGAAGGACCACAGAGGTTCCTCACCAGGAGAATCCAGGGCCTCAAACATCTACCATACACAGATAGGCTAAAAGCCCTGTCCCTCTACTCAGTTTCATACAGACTCCTCAGAGGTGACTGCTGTCTGGCATACCAAACAATCTCAGACCTCGCCTTGATGGGACTGCTGCATATCTGCAACTCAAGCTCTACTCAGGTAACCCACACGCGTGATCTCAACCTGGTCTGTGACATCAATAGGACTTGTTGGCAGGACAGATTTGTGTCCCAGAGACTCCCCCATCTGTGAAATAGACTCCCTGTCCACATCAAGCAGAGTACCTCATTATCCCTTTTTAAGTACAACCTGGATAACTGGATGGGAAACAGAAAATACACCCCTGGGATTCTACCTGTGTCCCTGAGGGACAGGGGCATTGGGTGGTAACTTGTCTAAACATGGGCTAAACTCTTCGCTAGGCATATAAGGGCCTCAGGGCCAACAGCCTAGTAACTTCCTATGATCCTGTGATCCAATAATCAGTGAAACTGCTGTCAGTCATCAGTCAGATAATCTTTTGGATCTATAAAAGTGACTACTGAAACTGCCAATAAAGTAAATTAATTATTAATAAAATGTAAATCAATGTGCAGACATTTTTTATTTTATATGCTGTTAAGCATGTTCTTCCCTTCCACAAAAGAAAATGACCTAAGGAGATTTCAGCCAAGAGAACAAATTCAAAGCTAACTGTTTTTTTTTAAATAAAAGCAGAGGTGATCAGAAATTGATCAGTGAATGGATATGAAAGAGGCAGTGCTGAAGGCCTTATTTCGGACGGCAGCATCAAAGTGAGAGATAACTTCAAGGTGACCAATGGTCCCAGTTTTTCCAGGACAGTCCCAGTTTGGAAGTCTCAGTCCCAGAATCCCAAATATTGTCTTTGGGACACAGAAATGTCCCAGTTTAGACTGCTCAGTCTGAATGGTGACTTGGCTTCCCAGGGTGGCCAGTACCCATGCATTCCCATCCTAAGCAGCTTTGGGGACTTTGCGATTTTTCGAGGATGCCATTGGGTATGGGGTAAGGTCAGATGCCTTCGCTCTGGCAGGAGCCTTCCAGACCCTGCCTCCATCAGTCAGTCACTCCCTCAAGGACTTCCATCGTGGGTGGTTCTGCTTGACCCCACTAACCCTGGCAGGAGCTCTCCAGACCCTACACCCATCTGTCTGGTGCTCCCATACTGACTTCTGTCAGAGCCAAACCCTACAGTCCTCCCCTTTGACCTGGCCAAGTGACCTTCCCCAGCCTTGTTAGGGGACTCCGCCACCTGCATGTCTCCTGCAGGCTGCCAAATCATGCCGGATCACTCATGCCCTTGGACCCTCTCAGGGAAGCTTCCCTCCAATCAAGTCTACTCCTCTGGAACTCCCCTCAGCAACTGAGGGGCATATCCGCTCTCATGAAGGCTTCAGAGTCCCCCTGCTTTCCTATCCAGAGCAGCTCTGGGGACTTTGGACTTTGAGATTTTTCAAGGATGCTGTCAGTTATGGGGTGAAGTTGGATACCTTTGCCCCAGCAGGAGCTCTCCAAATCCCTCTGCCATCCACCCTGGTGCTTCCTCAAGGACTTCCATTATGGGGAGCTCTGCCTGACCCCATACACCCAGGCAGGAACACTCCGGGCCCCACGTCTGTTCACCAGTTGCTCCCTTAAGGACTTCCATCATGGGGGGACTGTGTCTGACCACAGTGACCCAGGCAGAAGCTCTCAAGGCACCACTGCTCTCTGCCCTAGCGCTCCCTTAAGGACTTCCATTGTGGGGAGTGCTGCCTGATCCCCCTAACCCAGGCTGGAGCTCACCCAGCCCTGCCACTATCTGCCTCTCTCTCCCTTCCAGACTTCTGTCCCAGAGAGGAAATGGTACATACCCCCTCACTCAGGTGAGAGCTGTCCTGTACCAGTCACTTTCCTCCTCTCTCTCCCTTCCAGACTTCCAAAGGGACTGACCCCCTCTGGGGTTCCACTTCTACCCAGGAGAGAGAGCTTTTTTCCATGGTTACATATCTCCTAACTGCTGCCAAGTCATGCAGTGTTATGTGTGCTCTTAGAGCCTCTCAGGGGATCTTCCATCCTCATGGAACTCTGCTGGGCCATGAAGCTTTAGACAGTCCTCATCCAGACTTCCATGACACTGGTTCTCCACTTTGCCTTGTACCTTGGGCTTTCAAACTCACAGGGGAGATGACCCTGGGTTCCCCCATCTCTACACTTTTTGCGGCACACTTCAGTCTCTCACCTCCACGGTGCCAGGCACTGGCAAATATGCATCACTTCAAGCCTCCTGGCATGTTGCCTCTTGCCTCCTGGGTGGTGCTATTCACAAAATGGCATCCCCACAGTGCCTGTTGAAGGACAGGGGGTCAACCTGCCTGACCTGGTGTGAGATGACATGGCTTCCCTATCTCTACTCCCATCACCTTGTGTAAGTTAGAGGACAAAGCTCTCAGTTAACTGGTCAGTTTATATTCTCATCTACACCAATGGCCACAATCTATGGGCAGTGACCAAAATGAAAAGAATGCAGGCATGCTGAGATCATCACACATGATATTATGAAATGCTATTCGGCTCAAGATGGTATATGAGTCAGGCCATGTCTGAGAGATTGCGTGCGCTCGCGCACGTGTGTGTGTGTGTGTGTGTGTGTGTGTGTGTGTGTGTGTGTGTGTGTGTGTGTGTGTGTGTGTATGTGTGTGCGTGTATCTGTGTCTGTATTTCCTGCTGTTCTGTGCCTAGCAGAGATTCATAATTATTAGGTGTGATGTCAGAGATAGATTGTTACGGAGGATCCCATTGATGGGACCTCAAAAGTGACACTGTGTTGGGGAGAGGTGTGGTTGTGGTAGCAGAGTAACACGTATGACAGGGATTTTTTTTTTATTTGTTTTTCATCTAGTGCTAATATGCTGCTCAGCACTGTATGCTGACTAACATAGTGACAGGGAAGGAGTACTTGTATTGTCAGAGGCACTCCACCAAAGGTAGGTATGTGGTTCTGATCTCAGAGGTTATTCAGTTAGTGTAGGGCCTGTGTATCACTAACTGCATAACCCTGGGGGTTGCATTTTAATAGATGCACAGAGAGAGAGGCATACTATGGTTAAACAGTGGAGTTAAGATTGAGTATAGGGTTTTACCCCTTTGTGTGACCATCCTTATGAGCATCTATGGACTTTGGTATACCATTCTACTGCATGCCAGCCCTGCACTATCAGACACAATGTTCATGAACTGTACTCCATGATTCTGTGGCATTCTGCATGTGCTCCTTCAGTATGCATCCCACAAAGTAAAACATTTGGTTAAGACCAACCTCCTATATCTGCTTTTTTCCTGTGTGTATATTTTGCTGAATGTATTGCCTACTTCAAAATCCTTGATATCTTTATGTAATTTAGAGCATTTATATTCTATAATGGATTTATAAGTTTAGCCCAAAGTTTTGTAATTTTTCAGCTAGCTGAATACTAGTCAGTTTAAAGTAATGATATTAGCCACCATTTTATAATGCTGGTGATGACCATGTTCATTGAGACTAATGAGCTGTTTCATTGCATAACAATTATCTGGCTCATGCAATTATCCCATTGAATATTCTTTATCTTTCTGAAAGATGAGAATGTATTTATTATATGTGATGGCCTTGTGAAGTGATATTTAACTGCTGGTATATCTCAAGTGCATTACACTTATAAAAAACATAAAGTTATTTGGTAATACTTTCACAAAATGTTTATCTGTGTCAGCAGCAATCTATACATGGCCACACCATCAGTAAAACAATTGATTGTCTTTGTAAAATCACACATCAAAAAGCATCATATTGGACACAGCTTTAGCAGGAAAAACTGCCAAGTTTAACATTTCTAGAAAGCAGGAAATCTGTGAATGAAACGATGTCAGCAATTAAACAATACTGAATAAATTCAGGCTAAGAAATGCAGTCATTTTACACAACGGCAAATATTAAGCAAATAGTGAAACGAACTCAGTCAGAAAAGGACAATTAAATGTCTGTTTCAGCAAAAAATTGACATCACAAAACTATCTTCTCTGACAGTCTAGTTTTATTAACTAGAAACACAATGTGACACTGCAGTTCTAGGTCTTGAGGGGACAACCAACTAAAAAGACAAAAATCAGTTAAAAAAAGTGCAATCAGTTAAAGACAATGAATAGCATTTAATGTAACTGAAGATAGTTTGTAGCAATGGCATATATTACAATGTATATTTGCAAACATATGAAAAATTACCCTTTATTATGTAATAAATGATGAAGAGGAATTTTTATTTTAGTTGCTAATGTTCAAGTATAGTTATTTAAGATCAATTGTGGCACTGTCTTATTATTTTTATTTATTTATTTGACATGTGTTAACCAGGTTGGCCCAACTGAACCTGAGCTCATTTTCAGTGGAGACCCGAGGAGAAAAGCTCCAGTACATGACAAACATATTAGAAAAAAATCCATATGTGTATATATATATATATATATATATATATATATATATATATATGTTTGTGCGTGTGTGTGTGTGTGTGTGTGTGTGTGTGTGTGTGTGTGTGTACTTCAGTGGATCGAATGTTTTTGAAAACCAAAATTTTAAGTAATGAGACGAGAAGACTGCAAAGTCAAAATAACAAGACTTTACCATTTCGAAACTTGTAAGAATGAAGCACCTACTGCCCATGTCTGACAACATGCGGATGTTCTGAATGGAGGATAATGAACAAAAGCTGCTCCATTTAAAGAGTTGATTTAAGGCAAAAAATTATATTTTTCAACTTTTGTGAATGAGATCACAATGTAGTGAGGATAGGAGAATTGAGTCCTTTTACACTGTAGTGCGATCTTGGAGTTGGTATATATAATTAGCAGGGGGTGGTGGGGCACAGTCCACCGCATGGGGGTTGCAGGGGATCTTGCCCCACTGCAAAAACTTTGGAAATGATATATTTTTAATTCAAATTAAGTGTTTAAATGGAGCAGCTGTTATTTTGTTTTCTCAGCGATCTCCATTCGGAACATCTGAGTATTGTTAGACATGTGCATTAGGTGCTTCGTTCTTACAAATGTTAAAGTTTTGTTATTTTGACTTTGCCATCTTCTTGTCTCATTAATTAGAATTTTGGTTTTCCGAACATTCAATTTACTAAAATAGATCCATAAATATATATATATATATACAGTATATATATATATATATATATATATATATATACTGTATATGTGTGTGTGTGTGTGTGTGTGTGTGTGTGTGTGTGTGTGTTTGAGTAAAATGTAAAGGTCCTTGCTGTCCTTTCATAAAATTTGTGGCCAGTCCATAAGGATTTGAATGCCCACAGCATGTTCCTGAATGCTCCCGTATAAATATTTTAAATGTACCAATATCATCCTCAGTGTAATATGTATTATATGAAGACAACAAACTGGAGCTAAATGACCTCAGTAAATTGACTTATTCAACTCAATCACCATAGGACTTTTCAAACTTCAACAGTAGCATTTGAGATTAGGCAGCTTATATACATGCATATATATATAATGTGAGCATTGGAGCATAGACAATAAACTACAACTAAAGATCTAAGGTCTGATGATATAAAGCTAGTGATAGAGGGCTATAAGGCAGATTAATTCATGATTTAGGACTTGTTTTTGCTAAGGCATTATTCTATTGTTTAAGCAGAATACTTTGACATTTTGTTTCTCAACCTGACTTTGATTAAAAATAAGAAAATAAAGTATCCTGATGACACTTAAAAAGGACAGCAGATAAAAATATAAATGTCAACTTGCCTAGTACAAAATTAACTTTTATTAGCAACATATCTGCTACTTCTACTGAAATAAAGAGACTTTAAGCCAAATTGGAATGCATTACTGCATAACTAAAGCTGAGAATCATAAATTATAGTGTATATTTCTAAATATACCCTAGTAATAAAACTACTGTCTGCTGGAAAAAATTGCTTGGTTCTATAAGAGATAATACAAAGAATTGCTTAGCTTCTGGTATTGTTACAAAGAAAACAACACTCTTCCTTTCCTGTAATAACACTGAGAGAACAAAAGGGCAGCAGTAAATATGGATTTTTCTTGCTGTAGTGGTGTGACTTGATTTCTTATTCCCTTGTGTACTTTTCAGCTGGTCATCAGTTGATGCCATTGCTGCTATTGTTCCTAACTCAATGACATCCAGTAATCCTCTCTGGGGATTGACCATGTCCTTGTCAGTAATGGATCTGACCATGAGTATTTTGGCAGGCATATACCACATGTGTCAGTTACAATGTTGTTTGCAGTGCAGTATGAAAGTAATGCTGGTCACAAGAGTTATGTGTGTATTGCTTGATCTCACATTTTCAAACTGTTTCTCCCATAAATGAGGTTTGGAACAGACCATTTTGTCCTGGGACATCTTCAAGTGGGGCTAGATAAATAAGAGTAGCAAGAATTAAGAGGATAAGGGGATGATACGGTTAATGGGAAGGAGGGAGGTTTGGGAGGAAATGAGGCAAGGGTAGGGAGGGGCTTAAAGGGTTTTCGCAAGTGTAACTGAGGTAGGAGTCACATTTTTTTGCGTGTACTTGCTACCCTCCCTCCCTTCTCCTTTTATTAGGGGGTATTGGGGTTATTTCAGTTTGGGTAAGGCAGAAAAGAGGGGCAGGCTTGCCCTCTTCTGTTCCTCCTCTGGTGTTGGATGTGCAATTCAATAATTTGGGAAGGAAAGTGAGCGGTTGATCTGTTGGATAAATTAATAAGCAAGCTGAGCTGCTTATTTGGTTGTTTGTGTAATTCAATAAATTGAAGGTGAGTGGTGTAACGCTGCCTTGTAAGTGCAATTATAAGAGAGCAAGTAGGGGATGCTGCTTATTCAAGGGTGAGTGATTATGCTGCCCTTATGTTTATTTATTTTATGTTTTCTTCCATGGATGTTATTATCACCTGGGTCATGTTTTGGTTGAAATTAATAACTATTGGTTAACAATCATGTTTATGGAAGTTTAATAAAGGTCATCAAATGTCATTCGGTGTGATGTGTTTATTGAAGGGGTCATGGACAAATAGTAATTTCAAAATATTTTCAACTGATTTCCTGGTAAGTTCTTTTCTTTTTCAGGTTATACGTTATACTAGGAAATTAGGTATAGCTGCTACTATAGCAGTTCTAGCACTGATACAGCCATTTTAGGAATACTGTTTTGTTCTTAAAGTGGCTCAATGGCTTATGGTCATTATGATGCATTATTGAACTTAATGTATAACGACTACAAGTGATGAAACAGTGCTTAACAAACAGTTTATTATTACTAGCATAGCTACCTTTGTGCAGGGGCAGAATTAATGAACAACTGCTTGTTTTGCAAGGTGACATGTTTTTTTTGACTACTGCAAATGCATGCTGGCTGGCACTTTACAGGGATAATGCTTCTTATTTGGAATGCATGTGCAACTGATTTGTATGCGGTGTGTTTTCCCTCTTTTTTTCTATGTAGTTAATAGCATGTGTTAAGTTATTGTTAAAGGACTTGTAATCAGTCTGTCCCTTCTGTATGTCTATACCTTGTTATGAGTTAAATGGCACATGCTTTTGTTTCCCTGTTTTTTTATATGGATGTGCACTGCAGATGCCTTCAATGTTATTTCCTTTATTTTCCCCAAAAATGTGGTTTATCCATGAGAGAAGGATGTGTAGTGAGTTTCCAAAACTTATTCAGGTATTTTACTAGTTTGAGAGGACTGGATATTCTTCTACTAACTGTCCTTCTATGGCTGCCCAACTCTATGAATATCAATGGCATAGCTTGTGATATAACTCAGTGGTTTGCAATTTCACTTTTATATACATTTTTTATAAATACATTAGATTTTCAGGTTTAAAACCATATAAAACACCAAATGGCTCACATAGTGCTGAACTGACACCGAGGATGGCAAAACAGAAGTTTCTTAGTAAAAAGTTAAAGGAAATCAAATAACTATACACTATCCAAACTCAGTGCAAACTCAAGAAATGCTTGAACAACCATGAGGAAATAAAGAGGTAAAGTTTATTTTACATAAAAAAAACAAAAGCTGTTAAGCACTTTTGTCCTGTAAATGCAGGACTTCATCGGAACTGTTTGGGAATAACATTACCATCATTTAAGTAGTCAAAAAAAGTCACATGATTCAATCCAATTAATTAAAATCAGTTAAATAAAAGGAATAGTACAGGAAAAATGCAACCAGCTGGTATAGCATAAAATTGTAAAGCAATTTAAAAATACAGTATAAAAGTATAATATAAAAATCATCAGGAATATTAAAATAAAGCCTTGTTGAATATTGAATGAATGTATTTTTACTAATAAATATGTTTAAAATTGAGGAACTCTACATTTTAAGACTGAGTTAATAGAAATATGTTCATTTAACCCTTTGTCATTGGAAGCATTCAGTTTTAACTGCCATACCAACATACTCATTTTGAGTTTTGTTTCCCAAGGTCCTCCTCTGATATCCACTGGCACAGTTTCTATAATGCCAAACTGGAAATTTGTGAAATTGTCACATGTATGAGCATGCAAACATAGTGAATTATTAGCGTTGCCTTTGCTAATAACATACAAGTGCTTGTAAATCTTTTTATGAAGTAGCTGCTCTGTTTTATCTACATAGTAACTGTAGATCAATGTGTATGTATACCTTTAAGAAGCTTTCCATGGGCTTGCACGTGTATACATACTGAGGACGTGTGATCCTGACTGCCATTTTGTAGTAAGCTGTTGAGATGTAAGCATGTATGTTTGTGTAGTCTGTCAGTTAATCAGTTTGTTTATCTTTTGTACTGCTGCTATCCATTCTGATGTTTTTTCTGTGTAATAAAGCATATAGACAAATTACCCTGCCTATTCATCTTCAATTGTAAACCAAGACGAGCAACATGGTGTCAGAAATGGGATCCAGAATCAAGACCAGGAGGTACTCAGTTAATGTTGAAGAAATATAGAGGAATGGATCATCCCTAGTTCAAGTACAATTCGGAAAACAGCTCAGAAATTTGCTTAAATGATTTCATATGCAAAGAATATAAAACAAAGCACTCAGAACACTCCAAAAATTTTTAAGCAAAACATTTGAAACTGTGACATATTGATAGAAGTATTTGAAATAGTTATGAAAATGTTTGAAACAATGTCTGAATCATATAAAATGTATAAAATAAGGAAAATACTGCTTTTTTTCACTATGTGCTACTTTTTTGCATTAATTAAAGCTATTCAGGATATCCAAAGTATACAAAGTGTTCGCATGTTTGTGCAGTATTACAGTGCAGTTATTTCATAAAATACAGCCATTTCAAAGCATATTTCATAAAGTACAGTATTTCGAGTTTATTTTGCATTTGCATGTTATTACACGTACTGGCTGTGTGTGCATGTTTGTACATAATTACAAGGGCCATATTTGTAATGTGTTTAAGCATAATTTGTTGGTATGGCAGAAGGCTTTCGATAACCAGGTCCACTTGCATTTGATAATAATATTGCAGAGAATTGAAGAGTGTTTGAGCAAGAATATGATACATTCCTACAAGCAGCATTTCCTGATAAAGATGACCATACAAAGGCATTTATTCTGCTTAATTTAGCTTGTTCAGAAGCCATAGAAAAAGAGCATTAATTTATGTATGTACCTGCGATGTTTGTAGGGGAGGGGGAAAACTAACATATAGTTGTACCAGCTGAATCAAGGGAAGACCCTAAGTGCTTAAAACATAAATTTAGAGAAATGTGTTACCCCCAAATGAATATTACAATGGAAAGGCACTTATTTTACACAAGAGATCAAAAGCCTGGTAAAACTTTTGCAGCATATATAATTGACTTGAGAAACAAAGCTAAAATGTGCAGATTTGATGATTTAAGAGATGAGTTGATAAAAGACAGACTTGTGTCTGGTATTAAAGATGATGTTGTGAGAAAGATTTTGTTTCAAGACAGTGATTTAACTTTGAATAAGGCCATTGATTTGTCAGATATATGAGCTCACAGAAAAGCACACACATATGCTTACAAATGAGAAATGCGTGCTTTCAGTGTCTTCTAAAGCTAATGTTGATAGTATGCAGAATGTGGCTAAAGGAAACAGGTCCAAGCACATGGCAGCAACTGTAAGCCCTGCAGCAGTCACTGGGAAACCACATAGCTTTCTAGCAAATTCCCGAATGTGCACAGTCTCAGTAAAGCACAAATGTAAGTCAGCAAACTCAAAGAATGTGCCTCTACCCAGTTTCATTGTCAACTGCTGTAATTGTGGTGCAAATCATGAACCCAAAAGAGAAAAGTGCTTAGCTTTTGGTCAGCAATGCCACAAATGCAATAAGTGGAATTATTTCAAAAGGTTTTGTAAATCAAATAAGGGACATTCTTTTATTAAAAGAGAACAGTTAAAGAGACAAGTTGATCAATTAGAAAGCTGTGACCCTACTTTTTATGTTGATGGTATGTCTGTGCTTAATGAAACAGTCAATGCAGTAGATTTATGAGCAAAAAATGAAGTATTTTGTACTGTTCAGATAAATGGAAGACCCATAGAGCTCAAAGCTGACACAGGTTCAAAATGCAATGTTATATCAGCAGAAACATTTGCTAGAGTATGTGCTGGTGAGAAGCTTGATTTGGCAAAGTGTGTGAAGCTTGCTGCTTATAATGGTGAAGAAATTCAAACTGAAGATTCAGTAGTGCTTTCATGTTACTTGCAATTTTACATAGTCAAAAGGCATGTACAGTCATTATTAGGCCTCAGAGACAGTTTGAAAATGGGACTATTTTCATTTAATAAAGAAGTGCACCATATAAGCTTAAAAGACCACTTTTCTAATTTTGCCCTGTCTATTTTTCTACCTATGTTGATGTTTTCAAAGTCAAACTAGGCAAACTCCCAGTTGTGTACTCCATGAAGTTAGACCCTGAAGTCAGCCCTGTTGTCAGACACCTAGAAAGTTCCAGTAGCTATGAAGAACAGAGTTAGGGCTGAGCAAGATTAAAATGGTGCAGCAAGGTTTGATTTGTCCAGTTGATGAACCGACTGAATGGGTATCTTCCATGGTAGTAGCTCATAAGAAAAGCTCAGATGATATGAGAACATGTATTGATCCAAGAGATTTGAACAAAGCACTGAAAAGAGCTCATCATCCAATGTGTACAGTTGAAGAAACCACTGCTTTTATGCCTAATGCCACTCTTTTTTTCTGTCTTAGATGCAAAGAGTTCATTTTGGCAAATTTTGCTTGACCAAAAATCCTCATTCCTAACCACTATCAGTACCCCTTTTGGTAAGTACAGATTTTTGAGAATGCCATTTGGGATAAATTCTGCCAGTGAAGTCTTCCAGCATGCCATGGAACAAATTCTATCTGGTTAACCTCAAAAAAGGTCTGGAAAGAGCACATGAAATGAATCTTAAGCTGAATCTTCAGAAGTGCAAATCCAGGCTACAAGAAGTTACTTATGTTGGTCATTTGTTTACCAATTCAGGCTTATGACCAGATCCTTCCAAGCAAACAACAATTCTTGAGATGCCAGCTAGAGACAATGTTCAAGACCTACAATGTTTTCTTCACATGGTTAGCTATCTAGGCAAGTAAGTTCATTCCAGACTTGAGGCAACTTTCAGCACCATTCAGAGAGCTGACATGCCAAGACATATCCTGGTCCTGGTCAGAACAGCACCAAAGAGCATTTGATGTCCAGAAACAGAGATTTGCCAGTCCACCAACTCTCAGATACTATGATGTTCACAAACCAGTTACTCCTTCTTGTGATGCTTTAAAGATTGGTCTTGGTGCAGTCATTCTTCAAGAGGGTAGACCAGTATCCTATGCATCCAGAACTCTAACCCAAACCAAGATGCAGTATGCACAGATAAAAAAGAGCTCTTCGCAATTGTGTGTGCATGTTTGATGTTCCATAATTATATTTATGGTAGACCTATCCATATTGAAACAGGTCACCAACTTCTAGTCACTGTTTTGAGAAATACTATGTATACAGCTCCTGCCAGATTGCAGTGCATAATGTTGAGATTGCAAAAGTATAATTTTAATCTTGTGTACACAAAAGTCAAACTTCTTTATCTTGCTGATACATTATCCAGATCGCCCAGAAATACCACTGAATAGCATGAAAATTAGAGGCTTGATTTTGAAATGATGGAAGTGAGAATTTTTTCTTCCACATGTTTTGATGAGCTTAGAAGTCATACAGCCTCAGATCCAGTTCTTCAGGAGCTCAACAGCTTTATCAGTCAAGGATGGCCGTCAAAGCAATCTTGCTTACCAGTAGACCTGCACCCTTATTTTCCTTAGAGAGATGAGATTTTATTTGACAATAGTATCATCAGGAAAGGTCCAAAAGTGATTGTTCCAACATTTTTACAACAAGAGTATATTACCATCTTGCATTGTGGCCACCCAGGAATTGATTCTACCAAAAGAAAGGTGAAAGAACTAGCATTTTGGCCTTCTATTGCAAAGGATATTGAGAAAGTACTTTTATCTTGTTCTGTATGTAATAGTACTAAACCACATCAACAGAAAGAAATACTTCAACTAAATCAGATTCCTGAACTACCTTGGTCGACAGTAGCTATAGACATTTTCAAATGGAATGGTCAACATTACTTGGTGTTAGTAGACTGTTATTCAATTGGTTTGAGATTGACCTGCATCCTAATCTAGCATCCAGTACTCTTATTACTAAGCTGAAGCACCATTTTTCAGTCCATGGTGGTCCTCACAAAGTTATTTATGGCAATGGTACATAGTTTATAAGCCAGCAGTTCAAAATATTTGCTGATGAGTGGGACTTTACTCTTGTTAAAAGTAGCCCCAATTCCCCACAGTCAAATGGTTTGACAGAATGTGAAGTTCAAAGTGTGAAACAATTACTAGGGAAGTCGAAACAAGACAATAGTGATGTTTTTTGAATCTCTTGAATCTCAGAAATATTCCTTGTGATAAACATCTTGGTTCACCTACACAGAGACTTCTGTTGGGAGAAACCAGAAACACATTACCAGTTAATAATACATCATTGGTTCCATGTGTCAAAAACAGCAGATCAGTGAAAGCCCATCTGTTAAAGAAGTAATTAACCCAGAAGTCCTGTTATGACAAGTCCAGCAAACTGCTCAGTCCATTACGAGAGGGGGAGATAGTGAGGATGAAGATGACAAAAGGCTTTGATCAGACTGAAGTCATGAAGAGTGTAAGTCCAGAGCTGAGATCATACACTGCGGAATTGCAAGGAGCAGAATTTAAGTGGAATCAAAAACATTTGATCCTGGTGTCCGAGCTTGAATTGCAGTATCATACCTGTCTGAAAGACTGTAAATCTCAGAAGGTGGTATCCAGCGTTCCAGTTCCAGAGGATGTTCCACTAAACATCCCTGTTCCTGAGAAGAATCCCAAAACTCCTGAAGCAAGTTGTTCACCATTGACTGTCCATGTTGCTAAACCCAGTTCTGATTGTTATATTACTAGATCAGGTCGCATTTTCAGACCATGTTCCAGATACAAGGCAATTTGGACATGAACGCTGTGTTTATTTCTCAATGCCTGTATAATTGCATGTCTTTTTTCAAAAGTCATTGTATTGTGGACAGTTCATTAAAGAGGGAGGGTATAGATCAATGTGCATGTATACCTTTAACAAGCTTTCCATGGGGTTACACAAGTGTATAAATACTGAGCATGTGCGAGCCTAACTTCCATTTTGTAGTAAGCTGTTGAGATGTAAGCATGTATGTCTGTCTAGTCTGTTAGTTAACCAGTTTATTTATATTTTGCACTGCCGCTATCCATCCTGATGTGTTTCTGTGTAATAAAGCATATAAACAAAGTACCCTGCCTGTTTTTCTTCAATTGTAAACCAAGATGGGCGACAGTAACAAAAGCATTTTTGGCAGATAGCTATATAAATAACACCCCTTGTGTCCCAATCACCATCAACCAAGATTATCATATGGGGGGGGGGGGTTCCCACAACAACTTCTTTTCCCTCAAGGATTTAACCACATTGGTGGCATGCACCACACTTCCTTATACCCTTGTGTACTGCCTTTTTGAAAGTGATGTGTTGATGCTTAAATAACTGCTTAAAGTTCTTGCCCATTTTGAATACAAAGGAAGGAGATGTACCAAGAGTCGTAAAAATTATGTCATCAGTCTTGAAAATACTCAATTTTTTATAACAATATCCTTTATATTTTTCACAAAACCACTTTAGGTTATTACCAGAGAGTGTGAAAAATGAGATAGTGATGTCTTTCTGTCAAGAAGAGACCCATTATTTGTCCCAAGAGATGAAGAACTAGATTGTCTTAACAATGGGGTGTATAGTACTCCAATTTCATGTAACTTCACAACTACTCTGAGGAGTATCATCTATCTAAGAACATCTTGGTTACAAAATCAACTTTCTCTATAAATAGATGAAAATATTCCAAAGCCAAAAAGGGGGAGATGTTATTAATATACAAAAGAAAACTCAAATTACATATTAGCATCCTTTCCCATAAAGTAAGAATGCCATCCAAATATTACAAATACGTGTGGCAATAGTCAATAAATGAGGAAATCAAAATGTCTTGTAGTGTTTTCATCCCGGTCCTGTGAGTTGTTCCTGAAATCACTGGATCATGTTCCATTCTCAGTGCTCCTCAAAGTTGTTGAATTAGCCAATTATTAAGACAACCTGGAAGAGAAACATTCTAATTTTCCAAACCTCCTGGGTGCACTTCCAGAAATGAAGTGCTCCATAGTGTTTTCTAAGTTATTACATTTTTGGAAGAGCATTAAAATAAGTTGTGCAAGCTCTCCTTGAGAGACAGCCAAATTCTCTCTACTGGTATGGCAGTTAAAACTGAATGCCTCCAACAACAAAGGGTTAAATGAACATATTTCTACTTTCCCAGTCTTAAAATACAGAGCTGCTCAACTTTAACCATATTTATTAGTACAACTACAGTCTTTCAATATTCAACAAGGCTTTATATTAATATTCCTGATGATTTTTATAATACACTTTTATACTGTGTTTTTAAATTGCTTTACAGTTTTATGCTGTACTAGTTGGTTGCCTTTTTCCTGTACTATTCCTTTTATTTAATTGATTTTAATTAATTGAGTCATGTGAGGTCTTTTTGACTATTTAAATAATGGTAAAGCTATTTGCAAAATGGTTCTGAAGAAGTCCTGCATTTAGAGGATGAATACGCTTAACCATTTTTATTTTTTTTATATAAAATAAACTTTACTTCATTATTTCCTCATGGCTGTTCAAACATTTCCTGAATTTGGACTGAGTTTGGATATTCTATGGTCGTTTAGTTTCCTTTAACCAAACTTCTCACCGAGAAGCTTTTGTTTTGTGGTTCCCCAGTGTCATTTCAGCACTACGTGAGCCCTTTGGTTTTTTATTTAGTTTTCTTTAAAAAAAGGGCTGCATGGTCACACACTGCTTTGTTTTCTGGTGATGACTTCTCAGAATGGCAGTGTTCCATTCGGCCAGGGGACTGTTCCATTGACATGCAAACCACAAGTGATTCACTCAATAGTTTGAACTCTGTTTTTGTTTCACAATGCAAACCACATACTGATGCAGATGATTTGGCTGTCACTCACAGAGAGCTTACACAACTTATTTTAATGCTCTCCCAAAAATGTAATAACTTACAAAACACGATGGAGCATTTCATTTCAGGAAGTGCACCCACGAGGTTTGGACAATTAGAAAGTTCCTCTTCCACGGTGTCTTACCAGTTAGCTAATTCAGCAAGTTGAAGCATGAAGAATGGAACAGAATCCAATGATTTCAGGACCAACCCACAGGACCAGGATGAGAACTCTACAAGACATTTTGATTTCTACGAATGGTTAAATAAAGACTTGCAGTTTTCTTCTCTTTCTTCTTCCTCTTTTGCCTCTTCACCGCCACATAATTTCCTGGGGATGTTGGACACTCTTGAAGCCAAACTATTGAAGGTGTGTAACTTGTAGACGATAATCTGTATTTGAATGAATATATCAAAATTAAAGTGGTAGCTAAAGGCTTGTAAGTTTTTAACTATCCTAATGGACTTGCTACAGGTTCAGAGGTGCATAAAAATGTTTAGAACTATTTGATAAACATGGCATAGAACTAATGCAGTTTATTCTTAAGTATAATCATTTGGAAATTAAAAGTTTATTTAATGAACTAAATGATTTGAATAAAAGTATTATAGATGACCTACTTTTTGAATATAATAACTCCACATGAAATAATTTTTACAAAAGTTGAGCAGCAGATTAAAAATAATCTAATAATAATAATAATATAATATAATGTAATGTAATGTAATAATAATAACAGAAAGGATAAGAAAATTATAAGGGACCAGACGGATTATGTGAACGATAAAGCGTACTCCCCCAAATCCCCTTACAACAAATATAACACTTACAGAGCTTTTGAAGAGTGGAACAATATCCAACATAATGCTTCTAACTACTCTCTGTCTAGAGAACAATTGCAAATACATACAGATAATTTTCAAAACCTAGTGTCCCATAATAATAATCCTGAACTAGATTCGGTATCAAATGTCCTCCTCTAAGGAGGCCCGAAAGGCTCAGGAACCAGAATAATGATGGTGCTTTTTTAGCAAATTCCCTGACCCAGACAGGACTGAGTTAGAGAGGACAGGGCAGGGGAAAAGTGAAGAGGAAGAACGACTGGAAAAAATAGAAGGTTTCACCAGCCTTCAGGGGAGTCCAATTATTAACGAAACCTGAGGTATTTTGAGTTTGAATGAAGGTATTACATTGTCCTTCTGTGGATTGAAGATTTTTAACTATATTGATTAAGTTATTACTCCACAACATTTTTCTTTATTTAACAAAGGGTTTAAGTTCATTCCTGCACCTAAGTTCCTATAGCAGATGCTACTATCGGACTTAAACTATACACTTGTAAACTTAATTTCATGTTGCACAATGATGATAAAGATAATACTGGTGAACTGGTTTATAGTACTAATAACTTGGTAAAGAAAAAAGAATCTATATAACCCGCCTCTTAGTCCCACTGTAGCTGTGTTTGAAAAGGCCTGTGAGAGGAATTTGTATAGTTTGAAACATTCACAGTTTCCTCATTATTTTAATGTTACAAAAGAGGAAAAAGAAGTTATGCATGACCTTAGAGGAAATCCATCAATTAGGGTGATGAACACAGATAAAGGTGGTGGAATAGGGATAGTGGACAAATTTGACTGTGATTGTAAAATGTATAATATGTTACAAGACACTAAAAAATATGAGACAGTGTCTAAAAAGGAAATTTTGTGGCTTATAAAAAGATAGATTTATTTCTTGAGGATGCACTCCTTCAGGATGTTATTGATTTAAACATATATAAAGTTTTTTAATTAATAGGTCCCCATATATTCACACCATATTTGGTATACCAAAAGTCCATATGGACATTAGGTGTCCACCTTACCACTTTATTGTTGCTGGTAACAACTCTAAAACTTATCCTGTAGCAGTGTATGTTGGCTGCATTTAAAAAGAGTCGCTTAAATCAGTAGATAATATTTTAAAGGGGGAAAAAGCAATTTTCAGGGAAATCTGCATTTTGCCATTATAGTCAATGGCATGCAGAATGAAAACAATGCCAGGGAACATTGGTTGCTAAGGGGAAAGGCTCAGTGTGAGTGCAGTAACTAAGGAGTAAGGCAGTGGCTATGCAAATGAGGAGAATCTTACTAAATCACATATTTCTTCTAAGTGTCAGACTGCACCTAACCATATAGGTGCTCTAATATGGCCGTATAAGCATGAAAAGTAAATGACATCAAAAGGGCGGTGTGTCATGCTTGCTGTAAGCACATTGGAGCACTACTGCCTGGGTTTGTGCTTAGCTAAGCACAGCTAAGCAAAGGGGTGTGTCTGAAGCTGTTATGTCTTACACCATGAAATGCAGACCTTGTTCGCGGTCAGGGGAGCACCATTTCTGCTAAAATGTGTTTACCTTGTTTAAATGGGTTTGCACGATGTGCACTGGGACTTAAAAAAAATACACATGGAAATAGCAGCACTGTTTACATTCAGGCAGCCTCTTTGCGTGGCATGCCTCGGGGCTTAGAAGAGGCAGAGATGAGAAGGGGGCAAAGGAAAAAAAAAAGGGAAATAGCAGAATAGAGGCACACAAATACAAGTAATAGAGCTGGCAGGTGGAATGTATCATATTCAGCCAATCACAGAGGCAGCATCTGCAGTGCACCACTATAAACTATGCAAACACCTTTCAGTCTGTTTATTCCTCACAAACTCTACACCACCAGTGTACACAGATGGGGAAATTTTACCTGACAAAACTAACAAAATGTTAGGGGCTGCTGTGCTCTCAGACATTGCAAGAGGCTGAGGGTGGTGAAGAGGACAATGCTGACAACCACCCCAGACTTATGAGGAGAAGGAGAAGAGTGTTCAGGACCAGGGTAACCTACCAGGGGCTACATGATCTGGAGATAGTAGAGCACTACAGGATGGACAGGGACATACTGCAGCAAATTGTGAAGCTGTGCCAGCCTCGCCTCACATCCAGAACAAACAGAGGGGAACCCATCCCAGTGGACACCAGGGTATGTGTAACTGTAAGAATACTAGCTACAGGTACTTTCCAAAGAGCAACTGGAGATATCATGGGGGTCTCACAGGCATCTGCATCCAGGATACTCCACCAGTTCATGGATGCCATGCAAACACATGCCACGGAGCACATTAAATTCCCCAGCACGTGTGAGGAGCTGACTGGCGATATGTGTCTCTTCTACCATGTAGCAGACTACCCAGATGTACTGGATGCCATAGACTGCACACACATCCACATCAAAGCTCCACCTAGTGACTGGGTAGGGTCTACATAAACTGCAAGGGGTACCACTTCATTAACTGCCAGGTCATGTGCGATGCTCAGGGCATTATCATGAATGTGTGTGCTGGCTGCCCTGGAGGCTATCACAACTCCCACATCTGGCATTCCTCATAGCTGTATCAGTGGTTTGCCAGGGGGACATCCCATGTGGCCATTTAGGGGATGCTGGCTGCGCATGGAAGCTGTGGATGATGACACCCATCAGAAATGCACACACACTCACACAAGAATACCATAATGAGGCACACGCACAAATCAGAATCATTATAGATCATGTGTTTGGGATGCTCAAGTCACGGTTCCGCTGCTTTGACATATCATTGGAGACTTGCCATACTCTCCAGCCACATGTGTACACATGGTCATAGCATGTGCCATGCTACACAATATAATCCTGTGGAAACAGCTGCAGCAGGAGAAAATGGGGAAGGACACACAGCCCCCCACCATTGCCAAGGCCTCCACAGGAACAGAGTGACTCAGAGGAGGAACATCCTGAGCCTGCCCCTGTAGGCAGATGAAGGCATCCCCAGTATACCCTGGCCTTGGCAAAGAGGCAATGCATAGCACATACACTGACACTGTAGTGCCCCAAGGACTGATCTCTCTCCCTCTCTCTCTCTCTGACTTGCACATACAGTAAAATGGATGCCAAAAATCACACCACCTATACCTGACAATGTATAGGCAGTGTATAGTGTGCATCCAACATAGTCAGCCCTCAAGCCAGTCTCTGTAACAAATTAAAATAATGGGGTGGACTTTTCTGATAGCATATCTATGGTATTGATCAAGGATATAAGGGAATGGGCTGGCTAACTGGGATAGCAGCAGACGACTGACAGCAGGATGTGTATCCCCAGTACTGCCCTACTCACACCATGAAGTATCTCCCTAGTTGACAAATACCACTGCAGTAGATGTGGTGAGCCAAATAACTGGGGGTGGTCATAGGTCACATGCATGGATGTCAAAGTGGGGGTCCCATACCCACCACCATCCCCACACAGCAGATCAGCTGTAGGCAACCATACAGAAATGCCTGGCAAAGGCCCCCACATGGCAACACCCATGAAATCCCCACCCACAGACTTTTACACAGTGACATCACAGCAGGTCTGGCAGTGGCAGTATGGCTTTGAAAGGTAAGATATCTGAAACTACAAATTTCTATACCAGAACAAGCTCACCTGTGGTTGATACTGTTATGAGTGTAGTCTGAAAGATAGATCACAGCACCATGCTACATGGGACCAAAATGTTAAGCAAATATCAGCACAGTATGTGCTGATGTGTAACATATACAATTGTGTCACCTCCCCATAGTCCCACAGAAATGCAGTAACATGTTCCTATACTTAAGCAACATCTAGCTGTCACCCAGACTGATGGTGCAATAGTAACAGAAAGCAACTGTCAGTAACGCCCACAGTCAACCTACTGGTGCCATTCCAAGGGTGTCTTCTGCCAGCAACCTGGGAACATATGATCATCAGAATGCACTGCCCTGCTACAGGCAGCCTGCTTCTGTCATACATGGCCTACAGGCCTCTGGCAAATGCCTATTCCCCACCCACAGTGCTGTTTAGGGAGTGTCTTGGGGTCCACAACACCAACATAGCACAGTCCACAAAATGAAAAGAAAGGCCATGCTGACAACTGCAAGGAGCAAACCTGCCTTCCTCAGGGAGCCAGAAATCAGGGCAAATCCATGAATAATGGGGTGATGAAGGTCCAAAGAGAAGGGCACCTGTGAAATATACTCTAATAATGTTATAAAGTTGATGGAATGATTTGTAGTAGCATGGAATGTCTGATGGGTACGAAGACTGAAACTGCAATGCCAACTGTCTGTAATATCTGCCTTCAACCCTGAGTGACTTGCAAAACACTTGTGCTGGAAAACCACACTTGTTTGTGTAACCAACAAGATATATGAGCCATGGATGTGGACATTCTGTGATACTCCATACAGTCAACAGGCAGGGATCAGAGTGTAAACATGGGAATGCACCCACTGCAGGCAGGTTTAATCCTGGAAGATGGTGACATGTCTGCACGCACAGAACCCTGGGACACAGCCATGGGAAGTAACATGCCCCTCCCTGATCACTCATCCTATGCAACATCCTGACCCCAACATGTGGCCATCCAAGCAAAATGAGGTGGGCCATACATATATATTTGACAAACAAACACCTCCAGGCTGGTCAAACAGTCTGACACACACAAGACCCTCCAAGTGCAGTTACTTATTGAGGAGAGCCCAATGCAAAGTATTGGTAGCTATAGCCAAACATATCTGCCCAGGACACACACACCCCACATATCCTATCCCCTACAAATATATCTGGAGTCTGCCTATCACCCTGATCCTGTCTGAATTATATTACCCAACTATGGACTGGAAATCACACCAGGCCAGAATATAAATGCACAGACATTCCACTATTGTAATATATCCCCAAGGTGATGGACCATTTCCACATCACCAGCAGTCAATTGCTTGTAGGCACACTCCTCAAAAGGCTTGATAGTGCAAGAATGCATATCATTTGATTGATAGACCTTGTGTGTGCATCATCCATCCTGTATTTCTCTAGTAAATCACTGTGATGATTTGAGTAGGTATGTCACCAGCTACTGAAACAGTACATGACAGTGTCAAATGGCATATATGAAAGATGTCTGCTAAAACCAGCTTTGTAACCCTTGCAACCCATACATTACTGAGAGAAATTGTCACAATCATTGTATGGCCCATTGTCCCCACATTTTGATAGGCTATCTCCAGATATCCTGCACCAACAGGTTGACAGGTATGGCTGTAACACAAAACAAACAGGACAGTAGTACAACAACCCCTGGAATGGAGGTGTAATCTCAGTCCTCGCAAATGTAAATGTGTGTGTTTGTGTGTGTGTGTGTGTGTGTGTGTGTGTGTGTGTGTGTGTGTGTGTGTGTGTGTGTGTGTGTGTGTGTGTGTGTGTGTGTGTTCACAACTAAAAGCTTTTGGGTCCCTTTAAACCCAGTACACCTCCCCTTTCACAACTTTAGCAGTCCTGCAGATATCAGTCATCTTAGAAGTGCCTTCCGTCAGGCTTCAGCCCCATAAGCTCTGTGGTGCATGCAATAACTGCATAACAAGATAGTACAAATAACTAGTTAGGAGTTCTAATCTCAGTCTTGACAAATATAGAAGTGTGTGTGTGACAGTTGTGTGTGCAAGACTGAGCAAGTTGTGTGTTTGTGTACAGGTGAAACAGTTTTATGACATTCCCAGCCATGACACTTCAGAGTGCCCCATGTTATCAGTCACAAGATGTCACTCCCTTATCAGCAACATTGGCCAGCTGTCAGCCCTGTAAGCTCAGTAGTGTGTGTGATAAATGCTTAACACTATAGTACAAATGACTAGTTTGGCAGGGCTTCTACTCTTCTAGCAAATGTGTGTGTGTATATGTGTGTTTGTAAGTAGTAGTATTTTGATATGTTTCCCACCCACTGCCCTACTTTGTCAGTCCTGCCGATGTCATTCCCCATATTAGCACCTTTGGCCAACTCTCAGACCAGTAAGCTCTGTAGTGCATGCAGTAACTGTGTAACACTATGATACACATCACTAGTTAGGTAGGGATTCTAATCTCATATCTGGCAAGTGTATGTGTGTCTGTTTGTAGGACAAAGTATTTTGACAGATTAAACACCCACTTCACTACTTTATCAGTCCTGCTGATGTCATTCCCTTCATAGATTCACAAGTGTATAGTAGGTAATGGCCCAGGAGCCTTAACAAGCTTAGCACATAGAAGGGCCCTGCCATTGTGCCACCCGATGTTGTGCCTGTTCAGGTATAGCCACTGCAGTGATCCTTGGGTTGAACTGTCTATTACCCATTCACTCATCAAGTTTCTCTGGAACCGGGTCAACTAGGTGGTCTGCATGACACGTATGGGAAGTGTATTCCAGGGCGTATGCAGCCTCTTGGTGAGGGACTTGTCCCACCAGCATGTTGTGGTGATTGTGGTACTGAGGTAGTGGTCTCTACAGTGTGTGGTGTGGATGGATTTATATGTAGCATTCCTAAACCAGCTGGGTCAGACATGGCTTTGTAAGTCAAACACAGATAGCTGCTAATTAGGTGATATAACACAGAGAATAGCTTGGGTCTGCTGAGTCTGTCTGTGTAGAATGTGTGTTTAATGCCTAGGAACCCCTTTGTGAGGTGCTTCTGTGGCTTTCCCAGCTGTAGCAGGTGTCTAGTGAAGTACATGGCAAATGGACTATAATACTTGAGGAATGGTCTAATGAGGAAATAGTAGACAGAGATCATTACCGCTGTCTTACTGGATGCAAAACCCTTGGTAATGCAATGTTCCATATAGAAGGACTTCCTGATCACAATGGCAATGTGGTGCTTGAAGGAGATGTCACTGCCAGCCTGTGTCCCCAGATCTATTATAATGTATACAGTGTTCATTGGGCTCCCATTGGTGTGGTACTTACTGGGAACTGAGTGTTTTACCAAGGGGGATGATGATGCATATTGTGGTGTCAAGCTTCTGGGCATGGTATCCACACCACTCAGTGGTCTCAGTGAGTCCTTTCTGTGGGATGTGTGCATCATTTGTGGAGTTCATGATAGCTCCCAGCTTGCAGTCTTCTGTGAACTTGGTCAGCCAGAGTTCCTCTGTGTTGGGCTGGACTCCTGAGAAGTAGATGCTGGACAGGATGCTACCCAGTACTGATCCCTGTGAGACTCCACTTGTGACTGCTTGATTGTCTGACCTGGAGTTTGCCACTGTTATACTTGTGTGTTATGTGAACCAATTTGCAAAACAAACGATATATGGGTTGATGCCTAGTTTGTGAGGTTTATCAATAATCCCTCACTGAGGGATGGTAACACAAGCTTTGGACAGATTTATGTAGACTGTATGCAGTGCCTTACTGTCATACACAGCCCTGTTGACTCAGTCAAAGACGTGAATGAGGTTGAGCAGGTGTAACCTGCCATTCACAAAGCCAAACTGTGTAGGTCCAGAGTTAGGAGATGACCTATATCTTGGTCAATCAAGTCCCTGATGATGCGGTTCATACCCTTACATAATAGACTTGTCAGGCTAAGGTGCCAATAATCCCCGGGTCTTTAGATGCTACCCCTTTATGGAGAAGGATGACTGTAGAAGTGTGCCATGTTTGAGGGACAAAGCCTGAGGTGAGGCTGTGACTGACCAAGGCACACAGATGTGGTCCAATGTCACTTTGTATGTCATGTAGAACACAACCATAAAAATGTTGGTGTCCCATAGAAGCTGTATTCTTGCCTGTGGACAACACAGGTCTAACCTGGCCTGCAGTACTGCTGGGTGCCTGCCGTTCATCTGCCATTGTGATTGTACACTTGTGGGGGGACGGAGCGGTAAAGCTGGTACTGAATTTGTTGCTAAGACTGTGGCCAATATCTGTTGTTTCAGGAAAGGTATTAGCATTGTGCAGTAACTCACAGCACTTTTGTTTAATGCTGTGGAGGTTGTTGATGTAACTATCAAAGGCTTTTGTGATTGTTGTCAGTGTCTGCTGCATGTCTGCCTTCTTAGATGCCTCTAGGGGATTCCATGAGGGATCCCAAGTTGTGTTTGAGGCTAATAAGGGAGTTCAACAGTCATGGAACACCACCTTTTTCTGCAACAGTGTTCTCCTTCTGTTGTACACTTTAGTAATGGCAGGGTACCATCACATTGTCTCCCAGTGTTTGGCGGACAATGTCTAGGTTCTGTTGGCTATGGCTAGTACCATGCATTCATGTACCTGTTTGTACACTGCATATGTGATTTGACAGTCATGCAGCTCTTTTCCATTGCCATAGGTGCACTGAAGTCATCCACCCCTGTTTTTATGGCTGTAAAGTCAGCTTTGGAGAGGTTTTGCAAGGCGGTTACCTTTATGGGGGGGGTGTGGCTGACATGTTGAATTCCATATTGATTACAGCCTGTGTGGATCTCACAATGTAGGGATCGACAACTGTGGATAAGCAATAGTCCCATATTTAAGTAGTCAACATGGGTCAAGGTTGTTGCATCCTCTACCAGGGGTCAGTATGAGCTAGTCCAGGGCATTGGAAATGATGAATCCCAGGAAGTGTTTGGCCACTGTACTGGCACTTGGCTACTTTCCCCAGGTGATGGAGGGGTAGTTGAAGTCTCATGCTATATCAGTGTTGCGTTGGACCTTCATAAATGGCAGGGTATTGAGGAATGAGCATTGACAGTCTAGGAACATAGATGTGGACCCATAGCAGAATATAGTTTGGATTGCACTATTACCCCAAGGCAGTTGTACTGGAAGTATTTCCAATGCACTGTACTGGGATACTAGTTTAGAGGTATTCCTATCCATAATGAATATGGAGACAACACCACCTGTGGAGGTGTGGTGTGGTCCATATTTGTGGGCTGACAGCTTTGGAATACATTATAGCCCAATACTGCAGGTCTGATGTCTGCTGCTGTGAAACACCTCTCCATTACAGCAGAAATGTTAATGTCCTCCACTCCGAGTGCTTTGAGTGACTGCATCCTGACAGATGTCTACTGTTGAGCAGTATGACCCTCAGATTGCATACATGTCTAGCTGTTATGGTGGTAATTACATTAGGAATACTGCATAATAAGGCATTATAAGGGTGGCAAGACACCTAGCCAGTACCTGGGAACCCAGCACTGACAGATGTAGGACATCTGTGGCAAGTCATTGACTTCTGTCAATCATGTCATCCCAAGCAGACAGATACTGGATCCCCTGAGAATGACACAAAACACATAAGCCAATGATGCAGTCAATCATGTGTTGATAGTACTGCAACATCATTCTGGGTAATGGCAGTATACTGCTCAGAGCTACTGCCACAAATGCCTGGACCACATCATCCATGTCTCTTGTTATGTAGTCCAGGGAGGTGTGTCCCCAGTCATTCACACCCACAAGGATACAAAGTGATACTCGTAGTTGTGGAATGCCATGACTGGCTGTGTCATGTGTTGGATGCTGGCATGTGATAGATATTTGACTGTTAGCTGCTCCATATTCAACTTAGTGAGTGGGATATGTGTGTGCCTCAGTACTGAGTTACCCATGATCACTGTATTGCGCAAGGTTGTTAGCCTTAGGAGCTTAGGTTGAGGGGCACGCTGTTTAGGTTAAATATGTATCCCTTGGCATGCACCATGTCATGGTGTCTGAGTGGGTGTCTGTCTTGCTGGTCTGTGCTGTTTGGGTAAATGTCCATTGAGTGCCTCTGTGAAGGCAGGTGTGTGGCCTTTCACTGTATGTCATGGCTGTCAAAGTGTATGTCATGGTGAGCTATGTATTCCACATGGTGTGGTGCAGGTGTTGATCTCATCCTCTTGACCTGCTAGTCCAGTCTTTGCTGGAGAGTGCATATGTCCACATTGGGTGATATATGGGTAACTCTCACAGGTCTGAATGTTTGGAGTTTAGAGGGGAGGGTTGTCTGTGTACATGAGGCAGTTGCAACAGTGCCTCAGAATGGACAAATGCACCAGGTTAATGAGTGAAAGCACAGACAACTGCCCTTCAATCATGCCAGGAGGACTGGACATAATTAGTAACAACTGGGGCTACTTCTGTGATGAATGAGTACTGCTGGTGGCTCCCGGGTGCCACACTTATTGATACAATAACCTGGTGAAGTGTCAAGCCATAATGCTATTTGAAGTGCAAGACAGAAAGAACTAGAACGATGTAAGGGTGGAATTGAAGGCAGACTTTCTGCCCCTGTAATACTTTAACTCAGCTGTGCAGTTATCAGCAGATTTGGCCATTTGAATGTTCAGTAAGCTCTGTAGCATGTGCTGTAACTGCGTAACACTATAGTAGATATAACTAGATAGGCAGAATTCTAATCCCAGTACTGCAGAGTGTGTGTGTGTGTGTGTGTGTGTGTGTGTGTGTGTGTGTGTGTGTGTGTGTGTGTGTGTGTGTGTGTGTGTGTGTGTGTGTGTGTGTGTGTGTGTGTGTGTGTGTGTGTGTGTATCATGTACTGTCTGGCTTATACCATTTTTGTCTTGTGTACTACCCTTCACAATTCCCCTTGTCCCAATCTAGTAATCCTGTTGATGTCAGCCACCTTAGAAGTACCTTTGGACTGTATGAAAATGTGTAAGCTCTGTGGCGCGTGTGAAAACTGCATAGCACTATTGTAGAAATTACTAGAATGGTAGGATTTTTTCTCTCCATTCTGGCATGTTTGTTTGAGAATCATGTAGTGTGTGGCTTATACCATTTGTGACCTGTGCATTACCCTTTACACTTCCTGTTACTCCAATTTAGTAGTGCTGTTGATGTCATCCACCATAGAAGTACCGTTGGACTAGACGAAAATGTATATGCTCTGTGCCACATCTGATAATGGCATAGCTCTATAGTCAAAATAACTTGATAGGCTAATCTCACTACAGACAACTGTTTGGATGTTTGTGTGAGAATCATGTAGTGTGTGAGATACACTATTTTTTACCTGTGTACTACCCTTTACACTTCCCCTCACTCCAATTTAGTAGTCTTGTTGATGTCATCCACCTTAGAAGTACCTTTGGAGTAGGTGAAACTGTATAAGCTCTGTGACGTGTCTGATAACTGTGTAGCACTATAGTAGAAAAAACTAGATAGGCAGGAGTTCTAATCTCACTACGGGCAACTGCTTTGATGTTTGTGTGAGACTCATATAGTGTGTGGTTACACCATTTATGACTTGTGTACTACCCTTTACACTTCCCATCACTCCAATTTAATAGTCTTGTTGATGTCATCCACCTTAGAATATGTTTGGAGTAAGCAAACATCTATAAACTCTATGGTGGATCCGATAACTGCACAACACTCTAGTAGAAATAACTAGATAGGCAGGAGTTCTAATATCACTACTGGCAATTGTTTAGATGTTTGTGTGAGAATCATGTAGTGTGTGGGTTACACCATTTTGACCTGTGTAATACCCTTTACACTTCTCCTCATTCCAATTTAGTAGTCTTGTTGATGTCATCCACCTTAGAAGTACCTTTGGATGAGGTGAAAACGTATAATATCTGTGGCGTGTCTGATAACTTTGAAACATTATAGTAGCAATAACTAGATAGGCAGGAGTTCTAATTCCAATACTGGCAACTGCTTGTGTGTGTATATATATGTGTGTGTGTGTGTGTGTGTGTGTGTGTGTGTGTGTGTGTGTGTGTGTGTGTGAGGATCATATCTTGCATGGCTTATACTCTTTTCATGTGTGTACCATACACAGCTGGTGACAACCTCCCACTGCCATTACTTTCTATAGTGTGATAACAGCTTCTATCTCACATGCAGCAAGTTAAACCATTGTACAGTCCTCTGTACAGATGTGTCTGGAATATCCAGATGTTTGCAACCTATACATGGTCGGACATGGTCTGCCTGCCTTAACAATGCCTATGTATGTGATATTGTAGCCAAATAGGCCACAGTGGGTGTACTGACACATATGGCAGCATTAAGTATCATAACTGACTGAAAAAATAATGCTGATATGATGTCTGCCACCCCCACAGGTGTCCAGCCTTGTAGGTGCAATACATGGTTCAAGATGCTTGGTTTTACAAGTGAACTGTTCATGTTATGGGTCACATTAAAGGTTGGAAGAGGTGTGGACTGACATTATTGTGGTTCTAATTTGTATGCATCAGGAACACCTTGTATCTTAACAGGATGTGTAAACAAATTATATACACTGTATACCACTAATGTGTCACACATGTACCTACCTTAGGCTGTTTGTCCATCCCATTTTGCTGGCCTCTGTCCAGACGTCTTGGCACTGACACATTGTGAGGTATGCTTTAGGAATGTTCAATTCACATCATATAGTCCCCAGTGGTGACCATTGTGATGCAATGCAGTTAACATACACATAAAGCAATATAGCTATTACATAAAGCAATATAGCTATTACTGATAGTTGTGTGCATAGTGAATTGCATGCCCTTCACATGCCTTGGGTATTGCCAGGCAACAACAAAACAATGGCATACTCACCACCTTCAGGCTGATGTCCCATATGCAGACCAGAGGGTCCTAGGTAGTTGTGAGAGGGAGGTATTGTCAGCAGACTCACATGTGGTCTTGGTACAGGATGGATGTAACATGTCTGCACATTAACACTACTAACCCCAATAATACACAATGTTCTGTCCTCACCATAGACGTGCACCTCTGTGCATTAGAAAACCCCATCCACAACTGCAATTGGACCAGACATATGCATGTAGATAGAATACAGATACATGTATGTCTGATACATTAGTGTACTAATCCCCACTGGGCCTTTACCTGCACACTCCCTGTCCATTGTGTGGGTGCCACCCACCTCCAGCATGTTGGCCTCTGTACCCTGGTGTTGTACTGGGGTATGTTCCCCAAGGCTGGTGGGGGCTCATAGGCTACACAACTTGGTTGTGTGATTGATGACAAAGAGAAATGTGAAGTAATTTGTATGATGTGGCGATTATTGTATCCAAGGGTGACAGAGTGGTCATTGCAGAAGATGCCTATGGGCATGCTGGTGAAGGGAACAGAGGGTCTGTGGAAGTGATGGGTATGCATGGTGTTAAAAGGAATGCAGACAGTGAGATGGTAGGTGGGTTTGCAAAACAGATGGACATGGCTGTGCTGAATATGTACTATAAGATGAGGGAGGAGCATAGAGTGAGTTACATGACTGTAGTAAGATGCACAGAGGTGGAATATATCCAATGTAGGAGGGCCAGTTTGAAGGAGATTGGAGACTGTAAAGTGGTGAAGGAGAAAGTGTATTTAGGCAGCATAGAATGTTGGTCTGCAGGATGATGTTGGTGACCAAGAAGAGGGGGAGTGTGAATTCAGCAGCAAGGATTACATAGTATGAATTGGAAAAGGGTGATCATGAGGTGCAGTTCAAGGAAGGATTAAGACAGACACTGGGTGGCACTGTCAATTTACCACATATCTGGTGAAGTACAGCAGATCTACTAAGGGAGATGGCTAGCAAGGTGCTTGGTGTGACATGTGGATGGAGGAGGTAGTACAAGGAGACCTGGTGGTAGACTGAGGAAGTGCAAGACAGTATACAGAGAGACAGGATGGGGAAGAAGGAGTGAGACTGTCAGAGAGATGATGAAAGTAGACAGGAGTGTGAGTAGATGAGGTGCATGACAAAGAGAGATGTGGCAAATGCTAAGGATGAGGCATATGAAGAGTTATATGACAGTTTGTGAATTACTGAATGGTTGCATTTCTTTTTGCCATGTTCAGTCATTTTAGTTGTTTTGCTAAGAGGTTGTTGTATGTCTGGCCATTGTGTATGGCCTATCATGATTTTGTAGCAGTGTACTGTTCACTTATTTATTTGGACTGTGTGGGGCAGATGTGAGTGTCATGAGTCCTTTTGTATCCAGCTGTGCATGGTGTCCCAGTTATGTGTGGTCTATCAGCAGCATATGTTTGTAAGGGCATTTTGAGACATGTATGCAGATATATTCTGAGACATGTATGCATATATATATATATATATATATGTGTGTATATATATATATATATATATATGTGTGTGTGTGTGTATATATATATATATATATATATATATATATATATATATATATATATATATATATATATATATATATATATATATATATATATATATACACACACACACACACACACACACACACGCACACACACACACACACCTCAGTATTTATTGGTAATATATCTATATGTTGTTTTATATATATATATATATATATATATATATATATATATATATATATATATATATATATATATCCATCTCTCTCTCTCTCTCTCTCTCTCTCTACGTATAGGTTTCTTTTCAGATATATATATATATATTTGTAGATACCAATCCTTCCTAATTGCACAGTGTCTCTTCCCCATTGTAAACTGGCTGCAAAGTAGAGTATGTTTGAGAAAACATCCAAAAGCTGTACATCTGAGATGGCTTACTGGTAAATTGCTTTGACTATGATGTGCTATGGTGTGCAGGGTCCTGATTTCTAGGGCTGTCTAATTTGTTGCTTAGCAGAACAAGGACTGTTGGATACAGACTGATTAAGGCTTTTTTGAGCAGCTTTATGTGTGTTTGCATGGGTTTGTGTAGTGGTAAGCAGTGTTAACGTACGATTAAACAAATAGGCACTTACACGATGTAGGCTTCATTTACCACTGCACAAATCTGGTTAGCATTTACATTTAAGCAATGCTGAAACCTGATAAGCATAGCTCCTTTTAACCATTGATTACATTCTACTTAGATAAAATAGCAGGGTACTGACATTTGACATCTCCAACTATTGTCAGAACACTGGCCTTAGTCTCAGTGGCAAGAAATGTGTCACAATCCCCTGTTGAATCAATGTGTTGTCTACAAATGACCACATAAGTGGTAGTTGAATGGACACAGATGTCCTTATAGGAGATCTGTGAACACAGCTTGACAACAACCTTTCTTCTGACCACCACATTTCCACTATGGACAGGAAGTCCTTCCATGTGGTACATTGGATAACTAAGGGTGTGTCATCCAGGAATTAAGATGTCAATGTCTCCCTCCACTTCCCGCTCATTAGACCAATCACCAGATACAATGGCCTACTTGCCATGTAACTCACTAGACACATTCAGCAACTGGGTAGGCTGCAAGTGTACCTCACATGTAGGACCTGAGGCATGAAACAACTTTCTGATATGGAAAGAGGCCAAAACCTCCAAGTGTTCCCAGTCACATCTAGGCTACTTACAGACAATCCCTGCTTAACTGACAATGCCATGTCTACCCAGCTGTGTTACACATGCCACAGCTAGGAAACCCAATCTGTATGCACCACAGGCCATGGATACCTCAACCGCAGTACCACATTCAACAGAACATACTTGGGGACAGGTCCATAACTCAGATACTGGCCACATTATGAGATATATGTTGCATACATGTCAAAGCACCTCACTGGCCCTCTTCAAGGGAAATGCAGATGAGTGGATGGTGAATCTAACTGTCACCCTGGGAATCACTCATGTGGCAGTATTTGATAGATGCACTGCTGACAAATGTCAGGTGCCATGATTCCAGGATAATTCCATGGGCAAGGCTTGTAATGACCCCATGGCCATTAGTGTGTTATACACATATGAAAACATGAACCCATGACACTCAGTACTGGCAAATATATGTGTGTGCATTACTGTGTATACAGCTGTTTGTGAGCATGTAAATCTGTAGGTGACATTACTTTGTGGGTCTTCCAACTACTCCACCTACCATTGCCATACTTTGCAGTGCTGATGATGTTATTCACTGTAAGGGTACCTTGTGACACTTTTCACTTTATAGGCTCCATGAAGCATGTGGCAACTGCATTACACAATACTAACAATGACTATGTAGGTGGGTATTCCACCCTGAGTCCTGGGAAATGTGAGTATGTGTGTGTGTGTGTGTGTGTGTGTGTGTGTGTGTGTGTGTGTGTGTGTGTGTGTGTGAGTCTCTGAAAGTGAGCATATTTGTATGTGACAGCATTATGAGGCCTTAGTCTCCACACACACACACTGCACATTGCCATACTGTACATGGGCTGGTGATGTTGGCCACAGTACAGGAGCCATGGAACAGTCATCACCTTACAGTCTGTGTTGCATGCAGTAAATGCATGTCACTGTAGCAGCAACAACTACATAGCCAGGGGTTCTAATCTGAGGAAGCCCAAATCTATGAACATTTGTGTGTCAGTACAGTATCCTGTGTTTGAGTGTGTACTATATCCACTTGGAGGGTGGCTCTCACATTTTAGACAGTGGCATGCCACTACATGTCTCAAGGTCCACTGTATGTGGTATGCTGTCTCCATCAACCTCACAATTATCTGACAACAATCTTTAGCCCAATAAGGCCTGTGCTGTGTGTATGAACTATGTAACAGTATGCCCTGACTGACAGGATAGTCAGGGCTGCTAAACCCAGGTGTGTCAAATGTGTGTATGACTGTATGTGTTTGTCAGTGTGTATATGTCAGTATGTTATAGTATGTTGTGTCCATTCACACACAGTACATCCCCTGTTGCCATACTGTATAAGGCCTGGTGATGTTATTCACTTTACAGGAACCTTGGAACACACCTCACCCTACAAGCTCTGTGGTGTTTGCAATTAAGACAGAACGCATTAGTAGCAATAACTACATAGGTAGGGGTTCTAATCTCAGTTTTGGCCAGTGTGTGTGTCTGTGTGTGTGTGTGTGTGTGTGTGTGTGTGTGTGTGTGTGTGTTTATGTGAAGGGATCTACTTCAGTTTGCAGAAAAAACATTTCCCAGGTATTCATTTGACTGAGACCAAAATGGAAAAAGCTAAAATTCCAAATGAATCATCTTGTGGAATTTAATTTCACCAAAACTAGTAGTGGCAGTGTAAATGCCCTTTTCCCCATTGTGCAGCTGTACAGTGATACTGGAGTTAGTATATATATATATATATATATATATATATATATATATATATATATATATATATATATATATATATATATATATATATATATAGTTGGTGGTGGTCAATGGGGGTACAGCCCACCACATTGGGGGTAGTGTTGTATGAATCCCCACGCATAGTGTGCTGTTATACTGTTGAGTCTATGTTAACTCATTAACCCCGAGTACCTTCTCATGGTGCCTCTGTGCTTATATCTGAGCACGCCATGAGAAGATATGAATTGCAAGCTGTTACCCCGAGTGTCTTCCACAAGCGAGAGAAAGTGTAGTGCAAATTTGTAGTTTACCTTAATGTAAAACATGCTCAAATCGTAACTGAACTTGTAATTTACCTTATACAGTTACAATTCAGTGTGTTTTTACATTAAGGTCTCATTATAGTTGTAGGAGAAAATCTGCTTAAAAAGTTGTTGGTAAAGCAAGTGGTGGCAGCCAATCGGATTCTTGCAATCCAAGCCACCACTTGTGCAACACCCCCACCCCCAACCTAATTTTCTTTTGTTTGTCCCAAATAAATAGAGGATCCAGCAGCAGGTATTTCCTTTCTTTTTGCTAATACTTGGAGCTTTTACCTGCTACTGGATCCCTCTATTTTATTTGGGATTGCAAAGATTGCCAGAGAGAGGCACAGTGGTTTAGGATTCGCATTCATGGAGTTCCCGCTCAGCTTTGCCTAAGAGCTGCCTTTTTTCCTTCTGGTAAGCTATCATTTTTTTCCTTCCCAGGGCTCAACTCGCTAGCACCATTGGTTTTAAATAAAATAAGTGCACCGGTTAAAAACATTTCTCCGACTAACTTTTAAAGCTGGACTTGGCTTCAGAACTCCATTCTAAGTCCTCTCATAAATACCACCAATTGGCTGAAAAGCATGGTTTCTTTAGCTGCTAGACTTGAAGTGATCAATGGGTGTTACGTTCACCACCACATGTATAGGGTCAAGACACTCATACCTCTCAGTTGTCTACATTTTCATAAAATGTTGCGATTTTTTGACTGTCAGCTCCCTGCATAAACAGAACCCCCCTCTTGTTCCCGTCAAACTTGTTGCCTATGCAGTTTCCAAGTGCCCATAATTGCAGCTAAGTTTTGAGAGTATAAGAATGTCTAGATAATTTAACATGTGGGATTCCTTGTCGCCATTTCTGCACTCACATAGCTCAAATGCCCTTCAGACATTTACAAGTATAGCTCAGATGCTGAAAAAATGAAAGCAGGGAAATGGTAAAATCGCAGTTTTATGCAACATTTCTGGAACACATGACAAAATCAGTTCTGTTTGTTATCATCTGTAATTTAAGCTTTTGATATGAGCAGAATAAAGGGGTACCATTTTTTCTAGACAAGCTATTATCATTTGGCTAAGCATTGTACAAAATTTAGGGGACATCCATGAAATTTTGTCTGTGTACTCTTATACATTTGAGAGTTTAAGTCCCCTCTTACTTGTGTATGCCGAATAAAAGACATCTAAAACTTATGCTTCAGTGTTGGTGGGGGAGGCTTGAGGGCAAAAAAAATCTAAATAAATAACAATACTGACTCATGCGCTGTAATGTGGTATTACTCCGACAGCAAAATATGCCATGCCACACAATGGTAGATTGTGAAAATATTCATTGTGTACATAGTGGCAAACTGTTTTTAACTATAATAGTATTTGATGTGCAGTGCCACAGAAAAAGAATGCAGGGTATGGCTACCTCCAAATGTAGATTATATTTTGACTAGGAGCTTTTTAAGATAGCTAGATGCATTACTTTAATTTTATGCTTTTACATTTGTAGCTGATCTCTTAGTTTTAATGTGAAAGCAGGGTCCTCCTCCTCCATTTCTGCCTTTGCATTTCTTACTAGTTTGCAAGATATTTTCCCCTCATTTTTCCTTGCATCACTACAGTATCCATCCCCCTGCTTCTTATTTTATCTTATTTTAGATTTTGTTAGCTGGCACATCTGATATGGTGAGCTTGTTTTTATTTGTAGACTATGGAGTGAGCTGCAGTAGTTTACATTTACTGTACATCCACACATGCATAACCAAACTTTCTACTTATGCAAATGTTACTGTCAATTAATACTGTTATTTTGTTCATGTTATTTATTCCTTGAATATGTTTAGAATATTTATTACTGTATTTATGTAACTCATTGTGACTGTTGCTACTTGATTTTTATGTCATTTAACATTTTGTTAACATTTTCTGTTTATGTCCTCTATATCCTTTTGTAAGTTATTGGTACACACCCTGTGCTGCGAGGTCATAAATTTGTAACTTGTTAGTAAAAGTATGGAATTTAAAATTCATGTTTTAACACATGTTGAAGTCTGATGATTTGTGTCTCAGCTACATTGAGATATGACTCACTCCTACAGGGCTGTCTTGTGTCAGTTTAATTTGTCCCATGTGCAAACAGAGCATATTATAAACTTTTGTGTGCTTTTCTTTCCCTGAGCCTACCAGCTATCTGACCTTCCCCAAGGATTGTGCTATATTTGTTCCCCTTTTAATGGGCCATTGAATGATGATGTGCCTGTTTAAATACCTGCTACAGGTACTCCCCCCCCAATCATGTGCTTCCACATGGGCATATCCACAGTGAAGATTACCATGCACATGCATCTTGCCAAGAGCATGCTCCCAGAGATTACTTTGTACATGCACCTTGCCAAGAGCATGCTCCCAGCAATTATTTTGCACATGCATCTTGCCAAGAGCATGCTTCCAGTGATTACTATGCACATGCATCTTGCCAAGAGCATGCTCCCAGCAATTATTTTGCACATGCATCTTACCAAGAGCATGCTTCTAGTGATTACTATGCACATGCACCTTGCCAAGAGCATGCTCCCAGCAATTATTTTGCACATGCATCTTGCCAAGAGCATGCTTCTAGTGATTACTATGCACATGCACCTTGCCAAGAGCATGCTCCCAGCTGAAACATTGTGTGCTGAACCTGAGGATCAGCACATACAAGTAGACCAGAATACCACCTTCCCTCCCACTGAGATGGGCTAGTCATCATTAGATGTCCAGTATATCTTTCAGTGCCAGAATCTCCAGTGCCTGATTTGCTAACTAATGCATTGCTGCCTGAATCACAGAGTTGCTTCTCTCTGCACCACTATGTTTTAATTTGGTTTTGGTTGAAGTAGTTGTTTTGGCTAGTAATACACTTCGTAGGTTCTGTTACATTATTCAGCTGATTTCATTGTGTAAGCCAAAATGAGATTTCCAATAAACAAAAGGGAATTTACAGTGACATCAAGGCTGAGTAGAGGAATATTGTTGCAGATGGTAGATGCACTTAAAGCATGTTGCTTTATAATGGCTGTTGAACTTTTTAATATTGCTGGTTGCAGACCTCACAAGTAAGAGCTTCTAAAATGCCATTATTGTTTTCTTTCTAAATATGAACTCTGATTTCTGTCAGTTAGCTTGATTCTTCATGTTGCTGGACTGTACAGCATTTTTAGTAGAACAAAAATATTCTAATTTGCTTTGGTTATAGTCTTTTACAACAGAATTACTGTGTTTTTCAGGAGCAGTCAGTTTTGCTAGTATAGTTATAATTCAGATGCCATATCTGATATAAGGGTTTGTCAGGGTTTATCTCCCTTCTGTCCATCTGGCACTCCCCACAAGTGATCACATTGAAGATTAATTCTGTTCATACCTACAGTCTAGCACTTGGGTCTCCCCTTTGGGTTCTCGGAGGAGGAGGATGGAGGTACTGACTGCCTCACTAGCAGTTCACACTGTCCCTTTCTGATAACAACTATGGTCTCTTGTGGCTAGGGGTGATGCAGACTGTGGTGATGAGTAGCCTGATAGCAGTTGCCCTGACATTAGCCACTTTTTGTCATCCTGGCATGTTGGATCATTTGGCATTGAGCTGGGTATGACACCAGTGTATCTGATATAACCTGTAACCTACCTGATAACTGCAATCTGCATATAAGCTGGCTGCCTGGTTTCCTAATTGAAGTTAGCGTCTTGGTAGATGTTAGCCCATTTTGAGGACACATTAAGGGTATTAGTTAATTTCTGAATGAAAATGTGTGACACTCTTTCACTGTGGAATTTTCACCTCTATCAATGAAACTCTGGAAAACCAAATGTGCTTTATGTGCATCTGCTGGTCATAAATTTTGCATTTGGAGCTGTGGTACATTGTTGACCAAAGAAATTAGCAAAGTTGTTTACTGTGACACCTGGTTTGGTTGTTTGTTGGTCTGATGACATACAGAAAGGTGAAGTTCGTATTTATTACTGCATGTCTTATTGTAACACTGTCACAGCACTGGTGTCAACACAGAGCGCTGGCATATGTTGGAGCTATTGTGGGGGAGAGGGGGAGCAGTTCAGGTCAAAAAGCACCACAGTCCATCAGAGGACATGTTTAGACATGTAAATGCAACCTGATTGAATACAGCTCAACTCACTGCCTTGCAGTGGCCTTTTCACAGGTGCATGGAAGTGTGCACAGGTAAGGCATAGTGGCCTTCACAAAGAGGTAGGCCATGTACTCCCCCATCAAAGGGGTAGGATTAGGGCCATATGAAAAAACAAGTCAGATGGTGGCGACCTGTGTTATTGTTTATACACCCATGAATAGAGAATGGATAAGATAGAGCAGATGGTGGTGAGGCAAAGTGGAGAAAAGGGACATAGTAAGTAAAATTAAATAAAATAAATCCAACTGACAGGTCCAGCACCTAGTACTGTGCATTTAATGTGTCAGCTAAGTAAAACATGCTGAATAGTAGTCCCAAGCAGCTGCAGTACATATTACCAGAATGACAAATAAGCAGAGTTAAATCAATGTTGGGGCTTAATATTGCAGAGTACAGTGCAGTATGGTTATACCTGGCTATACATACAACTAATATTTGCTAATAAGTGGTAGTATGTGTGAATATGACCATTTGTGTATACAGTATTGAACAATGTAAAGCAGTGTGTAACAGGGTTGATACTGGTTCATGCAGCTGCTGTGCATAATAGTTTAAATGTAACAGTGTGATTACCCCTTTTGTACTGAATAGTGAGATTTATGTTATAGTTTACCCTTGTTTCATGCTGGCATGTGGATATTTGTGACTAGTTCTTGTTTTCATAGAATGAAAAAAAAAAGCCTAGACACCAGATTCAGTTAACCAGTCCTAGTCTGCATACTGCAAAAGTAAAACTTGATCAGACAACATGGAGCTCATTTAGGCAAAGGTTCACTTACAAGAACAGTGTCTGACTTCTCTGGTCTTTTCCTGATAGATGTTAATGACTCAGTCTTACATTACACCTGCACCAGAAATGTAATGAATGTTTGCTCAAAGGGTTATGTGCAGCAATTATCACCTTTGCATGAGCATCCAGAACCTTGCACTAATGAAATGCAAGTCATTATCACATTGTTAATTTACAATATGTGCAGTTACAGTGCACCACTGAGTCATTATCACTTGTCAGGTAAAACCACTATCAGTCGCAACATTCACTGTTCACATTACTAAAAGTAGCTATCACCTTGCAAACATAGGTATGGAACACCTCAGGGATGCTGCAAGGATTTCACTGAGGGAGAATCCCGAGATCCCTGATCAGTGGACCCCCTCTGTCCTCAGGGCAGCTCAACTGTCCAGATTTTTGCAAAATGTCAGTTTAGCTATCCACACAGTCTCCCTTCCTTCTGGTGTAGTAAATGTATGGAGGTCAGGGCAAGAGGCTTTACAATTACCTCCCTCCTTTGACTCTTTATGGCCATTGCCGAAAGGACACATGTAAGTGGAAAAGGCAAAGTGCTGGCATTGCATGCAATTGGGAGTTATTGTTGCTGCCAGCAGTCTGAGTGGACAGCCAGAACAGGTATGGTTATGGTTAAGGTTATTAAAAAAAAAACACGTACAATCTAATATGTCAGAGACCATCCTGCAATACTTATCTTAGTCTGACTTTATCAGGCATGTGTAGAGTTTAGATGACAGGAAGGACTTACTAATACAGAACTTGATCCCTTGGGTCCATTGCTGAATGGACATATGTAAAGAGAAAAGCCATAGGTAAGGCAGATTGCTGACACTGAAGAAGGTTGTGAGACTGCAGTAGTATCAGCTGTCTGAGTGGGTAGCAGCACATGTATTGGACAGATCAGATGGACTTGCCTGCCACTGAAGTCCCATGCCTGTCCTGGGTTTATTAGTGGAGTGGCGGTCCTTACCTTGCTTTTTCTCTTTACATGTACCCATTCAACAGTATGTTGGCTACACCAATAATGTGTATAGTTACAATCATATGTGTCTACATGGTAAAATAACTGCTTCTGAATGCTGTACCTATGTAGAGATATCAGTTTTGTTAGGACTCAGGTTATGGAAATTATGATTTTTTTCATATTTTGGTAAATAACTTTACAAGGGAGCATGTCAGTGTGCCACGTAATGCCTCATTTTGAAGACAGCATTGATAGTTCCTACATGGTAAATGAATTGTGCCTTTATGTTGTACACATGTGCAGATATCAATGTTTGTTTCAGACTTAGGTTATGGAAATTATGATTTTTTTCATATTTTGGTAAATAACTTTGCAAGGGAGCATCTGAATGTATCGGGTAATACCTCATTTTGAAGACAATATTGCTGGTTCTAGCATGGTAAAAGAATTGTACCTGTATGCTGTACACATGTGCAGATATCAAAGTTTGTTTCGGACTTAGGTTATGGAAGTTATGATTTTTTTTCATATTTTGGTAAATAACGTTGCAAGGGAGCATGTCAGTGTAACAAGTAATACCTCATTTTGAAGACAGTGTTACTCCTTACAACATGGTAAAATAACTGTGTCTGTGCACTGTACACATGTACAGATATCACAGTTTGTTTAGTCTTGTATGATTATGAAAATTATACATTTACAATACTTCTCATTATTATGCCCATATTGTTGCAAGGGAGGACAGTGATCACACAAATGATGCATCATTTTGAAGCTGACATTCAGATGCACAACCTCTACACTGATATGTAGGCTCTGTCTGTTACAGGTGATGAGATATTATGCTTTGTTTATTTATCAGTTATGAGAAATAATATATAATCATAGTTCTAAGAATATCTCAAGAAAGGAGCATCACACAGTAATGTTAAGGTATCATTTTAAAGCTGACATTCATACTAACAAATTAAATACAAATTGTATGGCTCTACATGGTACATTGACCAATATATTGTGCTTTGCTTTTCCAAAAAGGTAAAAAATATGCACAATATCAACATTCCTTGCCAAATATTTAATAATGACTTTGATATGCACTATCAACGTTTACACTTTTGGAAAGGTCAGCATCTGCTGAACAACTTTTGCGTTTACATTTTTAGTCTAGCTTTTATAGTTAAAGAGTTATGAACACTTGTTTTCTGTATGGTATTAGAAATTGATTTTCTGAAAATGAGCTCAGGCTCAGTGAAAAAAAAGCAAAGATACTTAAATCCAGAAGGTAGTCACTTTTTCGAGTTCCTTGCTGCTAGGACCACTCTGTAAACCCACGTGGAGCTTGTCTGAGCAGTACAGCCAGAAAAAAACGCCCAGAGGCGGATTTTAAGCAGTGAACTACAAAAGAGCTAGGAATGGTCCCAAACAACCAATTACTAACAGCTTCTTGTGCTGAGGTCACTTCCCCCAAGGACAGGTAGGCTGCTCAAGGCTCCCCACTCCCACTGGTGAGCAAAGAAACTTCCTTCTATCCAAGTAAGGTAATGGACAGCACAGGAACTACACCACAGCCCAGAATACAGCAATGCCTGTATACTGGTCTAAACTAGTCGAGAAAGGTGGGAAAACAAGGATTATTTTTTTTGTTTTTTTTGCAGAAATACACAGAAAATTCAGAGACAGTGATAAATTAGTTACACAGGCTAGCACACTTTAGTGGGCAGCCTCCACAGTTCAATTAAACAAACAAACAAGCAAACTTTCGACTAAATTCGACTAAATGTAACTTTAAGTGCAGATTTTAAAATAAATGCAGTAATCAGTAAAAAAACAGTTCAGGCTGGTACAAAGTAAGCAGCAGAAGCTATTTTCAGTGAAAAAAAAGCAAAGATACTTAAATCCAGAAGGTAGTCACTTTTTCAAGTTCCTTGCTGCTAGGACCACTCTGTAAACCCACGTGGAGCTTGTCTGAGCAGTATAGCTCTCAACTGTACAGATTTTCACAGAATGTCCAGATTTTTAGCTCATATTTTTGGGGTGTTCCTCTTTTTTCCTGGCAAATCACTGGGATGATCTCAGGATTGAAGTCACTAAATAATGACATAACATTTGAGTTTCAGACTTCAAATCCTTCAGAATGTTAAGACGAATCCTGTTAATCTCGAGCAACTTAGTTTATTGGAGCACTATTTAAAATATTTCCCTATTTTCCCCCCGTTGTGTCGATCACTGTCCACCTTTTTGGCATTAAGAGGTTGAGAGGTATGCAGATCTGGGCATTCTGCATAAATCTGTACGGTTGAGAGGTAGAGTGTGCATTTCTACATATTTCCTGCTTCTGCAGAATGCTGAAGTGCTGTACGGTGCTTTAGCAATACATGTGGGGGGAGTCACAGATGCTGTGACACAACCCCTGTATTGCTTTCCTGTTTGACGTTTTTAGCACTTTCTGAGCACAGGGGATGTGTTTAGTGTCCGTGCATTGCATGCACATGCCTCCTGTGCTCGTACGTGGATTGTGTCTGTGTAGAGCATACAGCAGCATGCCTTAATTAATATGCAAGGCGCACTGCTGCTCTACACGGTCACGATCCGCTCTGTGTAGGAATAGCACTATTCCTGCATGGAGCTTAATGAATCTTAGGGAGTATGTTCTTATACTGGAGCTTCCATAAAATTAAACGTAGGGGAAAATTATGCAACATATATATATATACATACATACATACTTACCAATACTGTTAAAGGGAAACAGTTAAAAGACCAACAGGAAACATTAATTATATGGAAATACTGTTCAAAGGAAATGCAAAAATCAAGAACTATACGAAACGGTTAAGGAGGCCAAGTCATAATATAAAACATACTTAAAAATAACAGGCAAATGGAATCAGTGTAAGTTATTTTACTGAAGTAAAGATTTACCCCTCAGAAGTAGATAGCTAAAAGGTAAAAAGAGATAGTTAAAGGGATTGCTACATTTGCTCTTAGTGAAAGAGAGTGCTACATTAGCTCTAAAGGCTTTAATATAAAGCTTACTCTTGATGCTATCAGAATTAACACAATTATTATGTTCATGACATCCTAGTATGAGTAGCAAATAGAGCTTCTTAGGAAAACTTGATCAACCCAGCTTACTTGAGGAGGTAGATGTATATCTAGAAACACCCTTTGCCAAATCTGAAAATTTTGCAGCTATTAACATCCTCACTTTGGTCACAGCATAAGGACTGGATGGATTTATGTCTGATTTTTTTTTAAAGCATTGTAACAGGAAATTGGCCATTTTTCAATTAATGTTTATGGAAGTTGAAGAAAGAAGTACCTTTGCAGATGAGGCTACACAAATTAAAGTCATGATGCTTTTGGAACCCATCAAAGATGGTACTTGTTTTTCTAGCTATAAATCTATCTTTCTTCTGTAAAGCAAAATAATGATCTTTAAAAAAATCTGATATTTAGATTAGAAAAAGTAATTTCCATTTTAATGCCCAAAAAACACTTAGGCTTTATAGCAGGCAGAATAATAGGAAACTGACCCTGGTAATTTTGCTGTTGCTGAGTATTCAGCAATGATGAGCAACTCTAAAGATCCAGTGTCAGCATTATTACTTCCATAAAGTCTCTGACACTGTAAAATGGGCACTCATCTGGGCAGTGTTAAAAAGAGCTTTCTTCTAAATTCATATATTGATGTAAGTTCTCATATGCTAAACCTTCTAAAATAAATTTTTTCTAAAAAAAACATAATTTCTTCATCTTTTAAAATCTCCAGAGGAACGAGGAAGGTATGTCCATTGTCTCCCTCTTATTCATTTCCTTGGCAATGATAACAGACTGTGTTTAAACCTGATGCCATTTCAATCAAATGTGATTTATTATCCTAGTTTGTGGATAAAAGTGTTGTTGGCCTCAATATATTCATCCAGTTTAACTCCATTTCCAAGTGTTTTTTCTACAAATGTAAAAAATGTAATTCCCCTTTTTGAATAGCACTGCACTCCTGAGTTTGGATGAATATTAACAGCTGCCTTTTATATACATGCCTGGGTATCAAAATTACATACAATTTACTGAATGTTGCAAATATTAACTTCAGGCCCCTTTTAATAGAAATCAAAAAATGTTAGATGTTTGGAAAATTGTTTTCTTTTTTTAAGTAAAATGCAAGGATTTAAGATATCTACATTAAGTAAAATACTATTTATATTACAACATCTACCACATGCCACTTTTCTCAAAAGACTTTGGCAACCTTCAAAAGGATATCTTAGATTTGTATGGGGAGAGAGAATTCCAAGAAATTCCTGTAATAAATTGTGCATTGCCAAAACGATGGGAGGACTTTAAGTACCAAATCTTAATCCCTTGCTCACCTCAATAATGGCTGATAACCCTAACCTACCCCTGCCCTCTTTTCCTATCCAAACCCTACACCTTACCTGACCTTTCCATAACACTTCCACTATTCAATAAAATTAGTGCTTGGGAAGCTTTGCCATAAGGGCTGCAAAAGGAAATTGTTTTCCTTCTGAAATCTTTTGTTCTTTTGGTGTTAAAGGTTTTCGGTAATATGAAATTTCAAAATGTTTTGCCAGTGTTCTTTTTTTAAGCATTTCAGACACTCATACTGGACCTAATAACCTCTGACCTTGGTTCTGTACCACTGTAGCAATTTCATAGTTACCCCACTAAAACACATCTACAACTTTAGCCTTACAACCAATACTATGCCCTCTATCTGGAAATCAGCCTTTGTCAGACCTGTATAAAAAGATCACACACCCTCCTCACTTTCTCAGTCCCTTCAATCTCAATAATTTCCACTCTTGGGAAAATAATTTACAACCAACTCACCACTTACCTTGACAATTTTCACCTGCTTTCTTGGAAGAGCTATGGCTTTGATGCAGGTAAAAATACCATGACTTCTCTCTGGACATTGACTGATGATATCCTCACTAACATGGAGAAAGGTAACTTCAATGGGGCAGTATTTATTGACCTTACATGGACCTTTGACCTGGCTGTCCACACCATCCAATTATCCCACTTACAATGTATCAGTGTATGCTCTGAATATATCCAGTAGTTTAGAGATTTCCTGACCAACTGAACTTTCACAGTTAAAATAGGGCCTGCCTTTTCAGATGCAGTCTTCACTCTTTCAGGGTTTCCTCAGAGATCAGTTTTTGTACCAACGCTATTCTCCATTTTTATAAATAAAAAGCCTCTTGACCCACCTCATCTACAACTTTTTATTTTACTTTGATGACATGTTTATCTATACATCCAGCTCATCTTACAAAATGAACTAAAATCATCTTCAAGCTAACCTTCTACAACTAACCAACTGGATTTTTTCTAAAAAAAACAAACAAAAAAAAACAACTACCCTAAAACAAAAACAGACAAACAAAAAATAAAAACACGTCTGTGCTGTTTGATAGAAATAAAAAAACTCACTAAAACTACTAGCCTTCACCATATTAACCTAACTGACTCCATGGATCGTGCTTGGCTTGACCAGTTCCTCAACTTCCATGACCACATTTAGAAAGTCAGATCACAAGGCAACTACCTTCTATTCTGGGTCCAAAAGATATGTAATTTCTTCTCACAACCTGCCGTAGGCAAAGTTGTCTTGTTTGCACAACTAGAATATGGCCTACCCCTATTTGCCACTGCCTTACAAAAACACAACAACCTTACAATTTCTTTCTAATAAAATCTGAAATTTCATCCTGAACTTCCCTCAACTTGAACATCACTGAAACCCCTCAGAAATGGCAGTTTGGCTTCCCGTTCAAGGCAGAGCTAATCTTCTTCTTCTTTTGCTTCTTGTCTCCCTTCTTTTCAAACTCCTGTGCCAAGACATACCATTCCCCCTACCTGCATCCAACCCACACTACAATGTAAGAAGCCAGTCCAATAATGGCCCGCCGTTCATAACTCCATCCACTACACTTCATTCCACAGACTATAACATTTCTGTTCTTGTCCCTAAATTGTGACAGGCTTTTGCCACATGATCTTACTGAAATCAGACTACAAGCAGTTTAGACATCAGTACAAACAATACTTAACTGAAAAAAATTTAAGTGCACATTTTGGAAAACAGACCATTTCACCATATACCCATGATTATGTTATTACATTCTTCACAGAAAACCTTGGCTCCTTAATCTCATAACCTCTCCAACATAAAACTAATACCCACTGCTTCCTCGTCTGTCCTATCCATTCCCTACTACATGTCTAATATCCACGTCTCCTGTTAATTAGCTCTACTGTTGCAGCTTTTAATATTCTACAATTTATGCTCTCTTCACTGCTAAAATATCTCTCCATAATAGTATGTATAATGTCCATTTTTTGGCTGGATCACATTTACTTTACCTATTAATACCTGTGTTATGCAGTATATACCATGATTCTACTTCTTTTTAAATCTTCTTGTAAATATGTATTTATTTTTTGCATCTATATTATATTATTTCACTATACTGCATAATTTATTTAGAATTTTAATACTACTTTACTGCTGTTACTATGTTTATAACCTGGGCTGAGCATGCAAATAGTCATATTTGATTAGTGCTGTACCTAGTAAACAAAATTAAGTAAATAAAAAATAAAAGAATAATTCATTTATCTATATATATATATATATATATATATATATATATATATATATATATATATATATATGGGTCTACCTTGCATTAAAAAATTACAATTTGCCGAAGTTTAAAATGATGAGATGGCTACACCGAAAACCTACTTTAACGAACGGTCAAATCACCAGAATTTTAATCCAGAAAAGCAGGCAGTTGGCCAACATGGAGAAATTTGCCCTTTTCCCCACTATAGTGCAATCTTGGCGTTAGTATATTTAGTTGGGGGGATGTGGGGGGTTGGAGCCCCCCACAATGGGGGTGGGGGGGTGGGTTTGATATGGTTCAGTGTGTTTGCTTTGTTATGTTGGCCAACTTTCTCCTTTCCCAGATTAAAATTTCAGTGAAATGACTGTTCATTAAAATAGGTTTTTGGCATAGTTGTCTCATCGTTTTAAAGTTCGATAAAGTCTGTTTTCGGTAATGCAAAGTAGACCCATATACATACATCTCTCTCTCTCTCTCTCTCTCTCTATATATATATATATATATATATATATATATATATATATATATATCAATTTACTATTATAGTAAATCCATGGAAATACTACAATGACATATTTCCGAGGCTAATTCTCAGAACATGCAAAATAAAATAAAAGGGTTTTGTGCATGAGCTCCCCCCATGTCGGGTGCTGCTCTCCCCCTCACCCCTGCTAATTACATGCAATAACTCCATGACTACAAAATCTCCATAGAATGGGGACTGTTGGTCTCATACATAGTTGTATATATATACCCCAGGCTGAGCTTGTAAAAACACATCGGCACACTCTAGTGCATACTTCTGAGGCCAATCCTCACAACATGCAAGACAAAATAAGTGGGTTTTTTTTGCAGCTCCCATATGGGAGGCCACTCTCCCCATGCCCTCTGCTAATGTTTTATAGTTTTATATATATATATATATATATATATATATATATATATATATATATATAGGTGCATTTCTAAATCTCAAAATCCCGAATCTCAAAATACTGAACTCAAAATCTCAAAAGCTCAAAATGCTGAAAACTCATAATAATACTGAATCTCATAATACTGAAAAACAGACAGGACACTAACACTTACTATATTGCAGCAGAAATACATACAGAAACATATTACTCTTCTACAACTATAAGCAGGGGGCAAGCCCCCCTGCTACTTAAATATATCAACTCTGAGATCACACTTCACAGAAGAACATGGCAAACATACCATTACATGCTTCATGACTGCCTGTTGTAACCTTAGCCATGTTCCCTTTTAATGTACTATACTACAGCATAACTCATCTTAGTGTAGTGAAGTGCAATCTCGGAGTTGATATATTTATGTAGCAGTTGGTGTGGGAGGTGCAGGAGGGTTTGGCACCCTGCTTATAGTTGGAGTAGACTAATATGGTTTGTCTTTTCTTTGTTTCTGTATGTATTTCTGCTGCAATATAGTCAGTGCTGGTGTCCAGTATGTTTTTCGATATTATGAGTTTTCAGTATTATTAGTTTTCAGTATTTTGAGCTTTCGAGATTTTGAGTTCAGCATTTTGAGATTCAGGATTTTGAGCTTTCGATATATATATATATATATATATATATATATATATATATATATATATATATATATTTATTATTTATTTATACTCATTTTGAGAGTGCATAATCCTCAGGGAAAGAGCATGTCCCTCTACCTTGGGGACTGGTGATCTTGCACATCTGTTGAACATCTGTATATGTCGACTAATGTGGGTTAACGATACAGAGCTTGACAAAAGTAACACTTGATCTGTGCTGGGCGGCTGAGCAACCCATATGTGTGTGTGTGTGTATATATATATATATATATATATATATATATATATATATATATATATATATATATATATATATATATATATATATATATATATGTGTGTGTGTGTGTGTGTGTGTGTGTATGGCATGTAGACAATCATAAATTGGTATGATAAAAACTCTATCATAACTGTATCTATCATCAACCCATGTAACCTAGCCCCACTCAGACTATAGGATTTATAAGATTTGTAGGAGTTTTATGGCTATTTTAGGCTAATGACTACGTATACCTTGCCAGCATTCACCTTCAGTTGGGAGAATTCACTTAGCACTGAGATATACTTGAGAGCATGCATCCAGTCACCCATATTTAATTTGAAGTAAGATATAGAAGCAGATGGTGAAAAAATTATTCCTGAGAAGGGAAAGGCACTGGATGATGATTCCCCGTCACATTCTGTTTATCTGCTAATAAAGGGTCATCTCTCTGGCTTTATTATTAGTGAAGCTGTTTGCCTTACTGAGCTATAGGAGGTCAAGGACCACTGGATCACAGATCACCCCCTCCACAGTCTGTAAGACACAGGGAGAGGGCATTCAGTATCTTATAACTAAGGTCCTTAAGACCAGAGATCTTTTTTGTTAGGAACCTCTAAGGGTTTTTGAGTTTGTTGAAATACAGTGAAAGATATGGGTGTGATCAGTGCTGAAGGCGGGTGGAGCAATAACATCTTTGAATCTAGAAGAAATACTTTTGGCTACAGGCTGTGCTAAATAGAAGACTTTCTGGACAATAGTGTCACATGATGATCAAAGGAGCGGGGACTGTCAATCTAAGTACCTAGCTCTTTGGTTACCTTTTTGTTTTGTAAGGGTGTATTATTTATACTGTATGTTGTGGATAACTTCTGTTTTCCAAAATAAATAATACACTTTTTAGTGTTGTTTAAGCCCCCTTTCCATACACAAGATATTAACAATGGTAAGCTCTTTCTGAAGGATGCCGGTATCTGAATGGGTTTTAACAATTACATCCAATTAGAAGCCATCTGAAAATGTGGTTAATCAGAGGTTCTGGTTATGACTTTTAAGATCAGAGAAGTACAGATCCCTGGGGACTCTACTGGTTACCTTAGCACTATGTGAAGGGAAAGCTGCCACATGAACTACGTGTGTCTGTCTGCCTTTCAGCCATTTGGCAATCCACCTTACCATGAGTATCTCTGTTTAAGGATTATAGATTCCTTACAATTCTGGCTAGCAAGTACTTTGGCCACAGCATGACCACTGTTGACAGTTTGTATCTCTCTTCCTCTAAAGAAGCCAAATGAGTGAGGATAAGCTTTTATGATAAGACTAATAAGGCTTACTGGCCTGTAATTCTCTAGTCAGTTGAAGGTCCACCCTTGTGGAGAGTTATCACCACAGCACTGTGCAGGATTCAGGTAGATAGTCTGTGGTTAGGCTTAGGTCAAACAATTTAAGGAGTGGTTTGTGAGAGTCTCTATGACTCTATGAGTTTAGTAGGATACTGGGTATTTTATCAGGATCTCTAAAGGAAATTTGTTGGCTTTAGACAATACTTTAAGAACATTTCCTTTAGCAATTATGGAGGGCAAAGGAATCTGGGATATGTGGTGGTGGAATAGGTATTTTGTTCATGAAGTTTGTAGAGAACTTGTTTTCTAGTATATTTGTGTTGGCACTTGGGTTGATGTGGGGGTTCCATTAAGGATATGTTCACAGCAATGTCGAGTTATGACTCATTAACCTTCTAAAGTAGCTAAGGATAGATTTGTAGTTATTCTTTATTTCAAAAACTAATGTCTGTCCATGGATTGCATCGAATGGCCATACTTGGCCAACACCACCCCCACATCCCCCAACTGTATATACCAACTCTGAGATCACACTATAGTGGGGAATAGGGAAAATTTAAAATGTTTCCTTCACGTACCTTATGCATTGTGTTACTTCCTGGTTGTTGGCCAGCTATGGCCATTTGATGAATTTATTTTTGAAGTTATATGTGTTTGGTAATGTTCTGTTTAGAGGTTTTACATTCAATATTTAGCCATTCGAGGATCTGTCTTTTGGATGGCTGAACATGAATCCAAAGATTTTATCATGTAATTATATAAGGTTTTCCCCTTCTTAAGTACTTAAATACAGAGACTTATGTTATGGGGGGGGGGGTGTTTTGAGAGTAAATGTCATAAGCTTATGGTCAGGGTTGGTGTTAACATTTTGGGGGCCTCCAGCAAATGTCAAGTTGGGGGCCCCCTAAGCACTTTCAGTATAAGTATCATCCTCTCAAGGCCATCTCTCCTAAGCAACCTTTTAGCTCATGCTGCAAACTTTTAGGAGTAGTATGCGCAGGCAAACCTGTAGCTACAAGCTCTTACATTACAACAGGCCCCCATACACCCTCCAATCCTCTCCTCTGACACCCCCCTGTGAGCTCCCCATACCATGCGCATTACTTTTTTCTTCATTTTCTTATATTTTGCCTTACTCTCAGCTTTTTCAAGAAGCCATAACTTTCTATATGCTCTGATGTGCATTTTAAAGTTTTTTTTTCTTTTTACACAATCTTTTCATCCAATAATGCCTTGAACAGAAATTATAATTAAGGAAAGAAATTCACTGTTGCTGTTCAGCTTTAGTTTTCCTTGTATCCTTTCAACATACCTTTCCTGAACAAGACAGCACAGTAATAATCATTTAGGAAATAACTCAAATAAGCCAGGGCCCAAGAAGCCATAGGTTTACAGATGGTCTGGGATGCATTTTAGAGCATTCTCTCAACATTTTATTCCAATGGTGGCCTAAACAAAAATCATGAAAAAGAAAATAATTTCAGTCTTATTTTTTTTCTTTCAATGAAGACATAAGTTGTGCCCAAGCTTAATGTTTAAAGCTGATAAAATAGTAGCTCACAGTAAACTAACAAGCCAGTAGTTGTGGGACTACATTGGTCTTATCTGGGAATACTGCCTGACTCCCTAACCCCCCCACAAAAGACAGTCACTGCCTATGTATCCCTTTGGTGTTAGACTGGGATGAAAGCAGAGGTTCGAATTGCCTTACTCATATTTCAAGTCACTGCTGATATACATACACATAGCATGTTCTTCACTCCTAAACCTCAAAGGCAGCCACATGTATATGTGTCTGATATGTGATTGCGAAAAAGATTTTAGTAATATTTTCTAATTTGTTACTCCTAGACAGTGCACCTTCTTTGTACACCTCTAAGCTCTGTGAGAAACACTGCCCTCAGTTCAAACACAAGCTATAATGACTTCGTGTGCGCACCTCTAAGGTTTGACTGTGATGAAAATTAAAGTTGTAATAACCACACAATCCCCAGCCCCTCATAACCTGTAGCAGCTTTCTGTACACACACATTTGAGCAGAGCTGGTTTTGGAATGGGTGTGGCTGAAAACAGAGGCTATTATCAGCTTTATCCTAAAAGGGTCATATCTCAACACCGTTCAGGTTAAACAGTGCATTCAGACAATTGATACATTTTTCTCCAACCAGCAACAGCTTTTGTGGAGGCCCCCACAGAGTCAAGGATGATTAAAGAAGTCCCCATTATCCATTTAGACAGTCTGGTGAGTGGGGGCCACCAGACTCCAAGAATATCTACGTGTCTGAATGTTCTGTGATATATTTTATGACTTACCTTTGAAATATAATTACTTGTTAGGTATATTTTTTACTGATACACAGAAGAATAATGCCTGTGTCCTGGCATTATTGGGTGCATTGCGCACGCACGCACGCACACACACACACACACACACACACACACACACACACACACACACACACACACACACACACACGCACACACACACACTCACAAGCATAAGCCATAGCAGTACTACTTTTGTACTTATTTCAGCAAACAGCAATACATTGTGCAACACTGGTACTGCTACATGAAATCATTGAATGCTATTAAGCAGTCACCAAACAGCAGCAGGGATAAGTCACTTTTATTTACCTTATTGAGGAATAATGCATACCTGTCACTGTCCCTGATTTCAGAGATCATCCTTGATTTTATTCATACTTTTGCCTTGTCCTTTGTAAAAAGTTTGATTTGCTGGTAAATCTTTCAGGATTACAAACAGTCAATCAATCCAGACATCTGAGTTTTATACTTATTGTCCAAAAATGCGTGTTGATGCAAAAGAAGTTATTCAAGTAACTTTTTGTGAAGTAGAGTAATATTTAAATGTATTCCTGATTCCGAGCCTTTATTCTATTATTTTTGGGATTACATTGAATTCTTATGCAAATAAATTGAGAGTTATAATAGCTGGTGTTCTGGTACTATTTATAAAACTACCTGAAAGAGAAAACTATCTCTGATGATTGGAAGCCATCAGCTCTTCTTAAAATACAAAGGTTGCACTGAGAAAAGTCACTCTGGGCTGCTGATCTCTCTAGTGCTCACCTTGCTCATGTTCATTTTTAGCTTCATCCTAGCAGGGTCATAACACAGCCCTGTTCATGTTAAAATGCATAATTAGGAAATTAATAAATTTTTTCTTCCTAATTTTTCCCCAGTCAGCAGTAGCTTTTGTGGAGCCCACACACAGTCAGGGATGATTAAGGGGGCCCCCTGCAGCCACGGGTTTTGCAGGAATCTAAAGCTGGCTATGTAGTTAGTTTTAGTGGAGATAATGTCCAACAGCAGGGTTTAACTAAGCCAGGGGCACTGTCAGTGGTAAGATATTTAATGGAATTCTGATGCCTGTTACTTGACAAAACACTATTACTACAACCAGAAATATTTTTATATTTTAAGGGAGATATAAATAAGAGTTATTACACTTGTGATTTATTAAGTATACAAGACTGCTGTACTAGCTTTTGTTGGTTTTACATACATGTTACAAAATATCAGGATAACATAACTTGCTGTAGTTGGGGGGCCCCCAGGGAACAGGGGGCCGCCAGCAACCGCAGAGTTCGCTGGTGCCTAAAGCCAGCTATGCTTATGGTCCAGCTTAAATGGAGAAGGAGAGACTTGGGGAATGGAACAGGTAGAGACAAAATTAGTGAAGGAGAGGGGTCTATATTAGATGCTCGAAGTTACTGAACTTTGAATACAATATGGTCGACACCATATCAAAGTCCAGTAACATCGAACACCTAATAAAAACATTACAAAAAGTAAAAAAATAGACCTACTTGCTTTAAGCAGGGGGGCAAGCACCCCTGCACCCCCCACCCCCCCCGCTACTTAAATATTCCAACTCCGAGACCGCACTACATTGAAGTAAATGGAAATCTCCCCTTACAGAGATTTCCATTTACCTCTTCGATGTTCTGAGATTTCGCTGTTTACGTGTCGACAATGTCAGATTCGACATTGTGAACATTCGAGATTCTGATATAGACCCAAGGAGAGACCCAAAATATTCCAGGTTCTAGTGAATTTGATAACTATTTAATCCAAAGAATTCCTGCTTATCAAATTATCAAATCCAGAAATCTCTATCCATATCCACCACTGGATATATGTATAAGTGCTCCAGTCTATTACTAGGATAAATCAACAATGATTATGAAGTTATTGTTTATAGGAATTTTTTCTAAAACTTACAAAGAATCTAACATGATCATCTGTAAACATGGAGGGGGATCTGTAGCATGCTGCAAGCTGGTTTGTCCATGGTAAATTAAAGTTATTGGAGCTTGGTTCATGGCGCTCTAGGTATCAGTCTAGAAAATATGTGGTTTTTGATAGTTTCTATTAAGCCTTAAGGCATGTTAAGCAGGAACCCCGGCAAGGAGAGAATGATTTCTTTATATGTAAACCATGTATCTATAACTCCACATACATGGACATGTTCCAGAAGTAGAAGTGCTACAATGTCAGCCAGTTTGTTGTTGAGGCTCCTGGTGTTGATAAGAGCCACCTTAACATGGTCCAATTTAAAGTTTGACAAATTTGCTAAGATGGCACCAGTAGATGGATGTTGCCTAAAATGGTACTATGGGAGCAGTGGAGGCTTTTGCAGGTATACAAAAACCCTTGAAAGAAAGAGGTGTAGGCCATCCCTTTGCAAAATAGGTAGCAGTATCTACTGTCTTGTTCCAGTCTCATACATACTGGTTCCCCCTAGAATGACATTAGCTATAAAAGGAATTGTTAAAGCTAGGTATCTTCTCTTTATTCCTAGGCATCATCCTTGGTGGGGGAAGGATTCCACTCAGGACATAGTCTTACCTGCATCTGTCACATGTCCTTATAGTTTTGACATGCCTCTCTCTGCATTTCTCTCACAGTTTTGTAACCCAGACCATTCACTCTCACATGGCCCACCACCTTGCTGTAGTCTTACCTGTCTTGAGAAAGTGTCCTTATAATGCCGGTGATGTTGGTATCCAAGAGGTAGCTGATATTAACCCTGTACTTGTCCAGCCTGGTTAGTGAGGAATCAGGATACCTGACAATTTAGCCACCAATCACTAATACATTTTTATCAGAAACTAGTTCAGTATTACTGGGCTAGGATCAGCTATTCTGTTTTCATAATTTGTTGCAGGTGTGCATGGAGATAAGGGACTTCCACTGAGGCCTATTCTTGTCTGTTCTATGAAGGTATGGCAAGGGTCTTTTTACAGCCTGAACTGATGACATTTTGGTTTATTTGAAATGTCATAGTGGCTGGGAAGAGGATGTGTCTATGTGACATTCACTGTGTATTATTTCTGAAAGGGATGCCTCCTTATTATCTATGTATTTACATCTTTCACAGACTAAGCTTTGTGTATTAAATAGGAGTTCATTATTAGTGAACATGAGACATTTACTGCATTACTGAATGCTAGGAGACTAGCAACGTAAGGTGAACAAGTTTACTGACCATCAATATTGTCTCGTTTTTTAAGTGTTATCCAAGTAAGTGCACAAGAAAGCTAAATATTATCTGGCTACGTGGTGTCATCAGAGATATATGTAGAATGCAGATACTCCCTGGACAGTTAAAGGCAAATCAGCACTGCTAAGCAAAGATAAGCACAAGCTAATGCTGCCCTGGGTGCAACTGACTAACTGACAAGCCAGTGAAACAACGATGGTTTGGGAGAACTAATTTATGGGAAAAATAACAAATGCAGTCATCAGCAGCAACTGTGACAGTGCTGAGTGAAGCAAAGCTCCGCACTCAACTGCTTTTTAAAGAGAAGTTAAGTAAAACAAAAGAAACAAGAGGACTAACCAGCAAACAATTCTGGAAGAACCAGCGGAGCTCACTTACAAAATGACACCAATTACCATTCGCTCACAAGAATAACTACTACAGTTATTCTTGTGAGAGAAGGTTAATTGCTACCATTAGTACCTTAGTACCACAAATAGATGAAACATAAACTTTCACTGACTATACTCACAAAAATACGGGTCTATATTAGATCAGCGAACGCTTAAACAAGCGAACGCTGATTGATCGACCTTAATTTAGCGAAAGTTAGAAATATCGACGCAACAGAAACTCAAATTTTTTCATAGGGAAAGAACTTGGTTGTCCATTTCTGTTGCTTCTGTATTTTCAGTGCTGTGGTGGAAAGTTACGGGTCGGATTCAGGTAAGTGTACGATTGTGTGGATGTGAGTGTTAGGGTGGGTTAGGTGAGTTAGGGTTAGGGCTCGGGTTAAGTATGTGTGCAATTGTGTGGACATGAGGGTTAGGGTGGATTTAAGTGAGTTAGGGTTAGGGAGCGGGTGAGGTGAGTGTGCAATAGTGATGGACCTTAGGGTTAGGGTTTGGGTTAAGGTAAGTGGATAGTTAGTGGTGTGTGCATAGTTTAGTGTAGGGTTAGTTGTCAGATTTTAGGTGTATGTGTGTGGATTTCTGTTTGTTTGGTGTGCTTGTGTTGTGTGTATGTGTTTTGGATCAGCAATTTTTTTCCCCTAGGAAAAAAATCACTGATCTGACAGTTTGAGATTGTAAGCTTCTGCTTACATAAAGTCAATTAATCAGTGTTCGCTTTTTTAAGCATTCACTGATATAATACAGACCCAAAAATACTACAAACTCCAAAAAAATAAAAAAAATAAATAATACACACATAAATCAAACACCTGCCAATAAAATCCATGAAATTATAACAAAAAATAAGTAAAATAAATAAAATATAAAAATCAGTACCTCAACCAGCCATACAGAAAATTGCATTGCAGGCCTGAATATAAAATTGTATACTGACATGAAACTAACTAAAACGTGTGTGAACTACAAACTTGGAATATATTGTGTGGTATTCAGAAAGATATGCATTGCTTAAGTAAAATGTGCTAGTGTGAGGCTTAGCTATGAATTAGGACCAGCAGAGTAATGATATTCTGGTAAAAGGGCTGCGTAGTAAATTACTGCAGCAGAGTTACTAACAGAAGCTGTTACTAAACGGTAATGAAGTCACTGTGCTACAGGTGATCATTTGTCCTATGTGACCTGAACACTGAAGTGGCTTGCCAGAGGTAATACATGTTGACATCCTCAATGAAGCTCCTCATGGTTTGAACATAACAACTGTGAGCAGGCAACAGAAGGCCACAATACAGCAAAGAGCCATCTCAGTCATCATACAAATGTGAAAGAAACAGTGAAACAGCAAAACCACAAATGAAGCAAGAGCAAGCAGATGAGCACACACAAGGGAGACCTGAAAAGAATATATGTGGGGGAAGATGGATTTTTTTGTAGGGGATGTTGCCAAATTTCCTTTTTTGAAGATGAATGGTAGATGGGGATGGTAGCAAGGAGCATGTATGAGACAGAATGAATGAAGGAAGGAAGGAAGGAAGGAAGGAAGGAAGGAAGGAAGGAAGGAAGGAAGGAAGGAATAAGGAAGATAGCAATTGCAAACAAAAAATATAAAATGCAGACAAAAGCAGCCAGGTGTAGCATGGACACAAACAAGGATTAACTTTGGGGGGATGTATAGAAGTAGATGGAAGACAACTGGTGATGCATAGGACTGGACTGCAAACAGGATATGGGGAGTGACACACACAAGGAAGAAGAACATTATGATAGGAGATAGGGTGAAGTACAGAAGGTTTGTCCAACCAGTACACTGGAGAACTCACTCAAATATCAGTTGCCAGAATGGCTGACAGAGGTTAATAGATTCATAAGTACTTACTAAGCTATTGATCTATAAGGATCTTCAGAAGCCTAGCCATGCATTACCAAGAAGTTTATTTGCCCTAGTATTTTAAGTGAGATTAAGGCAGTGTCCTTTATATTTATCCTAGAGTCCTTTGCATTTTAAGTATGAATAATCATAGCTGGGTAGACATTTGCATATTAGCCCTATCCATAAGGGAAAAAGGTCCTAAACCAGAGGTGAACTTGCAATTTCCTATTTAGTCATTCAGATTGTGTTTAAATAGAGTAAGAGACATACTTTCCTTTATGTTGAGAGGAAAACAATTCTAGACATGTAATATTCTCTGTGAAACAAATCTATCCGTCCAGCATCATACTAAATTAGTGCAGCAGAGTCCTATTTTGGTAGCCTGATGTTTGGGGCTGGATGATAATTTGACTTATCTACTTCATGAGGAGATTCTCCAGGGACTCAATGCATGAGTTCAGCTGATGGAGCACTCTTTTATTTAACCACCCACTGCACCTGATGCCATATAACCAAGGATGATTCCTTTGGGTTACTACCAAATGAGAAGCCTCTGTCCCATCTTGAAAAGTGACTACTGAGATTAAAATTGACCCCTCCAAACACTAGTCTGTGCAATGTGCCCCTACCAAAAGAAGGTATTAAAAATAGCAGACAACAGCCAAAATATATTTCAAGACTGCATATGTCTTGTTTACTATAACATTCTATCTCAAACTCTGCCTCCTACTGGTGTAGCAGTCCAGGATGGAGCCTTAGTAGGTCGCTATATCAATACCTGCACTGCTCCTAAGATCAAATGGTTCTAGCAGCATCACTTACATCCCTGGCAAGCTGGTGGCAACTATCAATTTTATATAAGGAGTCATCATAACAGGCCAGTAGGCATTTCTCATAACCGCTGTGTACCATATATAAGGAGAGATTTGTCCCTCATCTGCACCAGGCATAAGCCCTGCTGATCCCAGCACATAATGCAGCCATGTTCACTCAACATGTCAGAAGGAGGAGTAAAATGGTAGCCTCATTCTCAAAACCATGGAAACCCTGGCTTCTGGATACTATATTGATGTGTGATGTTGAGCAGCAAGGGAACATTATGGAAATATCACTAAACACAGGTGGTGCTATGGGTTTCAGAGTGTGCATGCATGCATTAGCATAGTGTGCACATGACCTCCTAGGCTGGAAACAGGCAGGGATAAGCATGGTAACACTAGCTGTGGATGATATTGCAGTGATACTGAGATGATGACACTAAATTACCTCCTTGTCAGAATTACTGTGTTACAGTGCCCATTGTATAATCATAAAAAGTATGATCACCATATTGCTGGAAACCATGTTAAGGCAGCAAGTCAGGAATAGGTATGGCATTTGGTGTAGAGAGCTTATCATAGCCTTGATCTTCAACAGAAAGATGCAACACCCTTAAGACAGGTACCAAGAACAGCTGAGTTGGATATTAATACAGATGTAAGACAGGAGGAGTGCACTGCATGATGCAACTGAAAGTATTTTCAGCTAGCATAGGCTCACAGGAGGTAAGTCGCTCTGAAGTTAGCTAAGAAGGTAAAACTTAAGATTGTCTTTATTCTCTGGGTTGTTTTAACATGAAGATACCGCATTGAATCTAATCTTCCCATTAAAGGGTATACTCCCCTATCTTCAAAGGAGGTGACCCCAAACAGGGGTGGTTAACATCCCGCCATTGGGACTGGCACTGGACCTCTCCAATGCTTTAAGAATGGGCTGTAGTAATGGTGTACCACCATTTTAAATGGCTCAGAAGGTGACTCCAGCACAAAAAGAAAAAAAAATGGTCTGAGAGAAGTTCTACATAAAACTAAATATTCCAGTGAAGCCCACAGATGCTGATCAGCTTCTTAACAGTAATAACCTTACACAATATGACTGCATTAGCATGCAAATTGTTTTTGAATTTCCCTGTTGACTGGCAGATAAGGCTCTAAGCTGTTACTGTGCTGCTTCTTGTACCCTTGGATAATTAGCATATGACTCTCCCCAGACTGCTTCATTAGCATCTAGCATGGCTGCAGATAGAGTTCACTGAGGTTCCACGCATCTTTGGACAAGAGCACTATGGTAGGGCTGTCTCTGAATTTGAAAAAGTTACTGCCAGGTATACACCTTGCATACCCCTCACAGCTACTTTTCTGAATTCTCTCCAAAATCACAGAATTATTATCTACAGTATCTGAAATGGAATTAGCTGTTCAGTCTTTAAACATGAAACCTGGGTTTCAGGTTGTATCAACACATTAAATAGCATTTCCTCTTGAAGAAAATGAATTGAAAATGCACTCTATTCAGCCACCATAAATGTGCAATTTGGCAAGCAGTGCAGTCACAATGAAATGAAACCATATTTGGCTTAAGTTTTTAGCCAGATGATAAACAAGTAATTAAATTAAACTATACCTTGTTCAGTAAGCATTCCGAAAACGTATTTAAACTGATAACATTCTCAGTCTCAGTGCACTTACACTACAATAAATCCTATCAGGCTTTCTGTCTGGCTACGATACTCAAAGACCCATAGCTGGCTCAGCTAGTGCCTGGTGCTGGTCTTTGATGTGCTTCCCACCCCCCTCAGCTCTAAGTTGTAGAGCAAAAAAAGTCCACCCCTGTAAACTGGCTCTTTAAGCAAGAACCTGTCAAAAAAGCCATTTTCAGTACTGGCATTTATTACAGAAAAGAGTGCACTTACGCACTGAGCAGCATCTTCTGATAGCTTCCCCAAACACTTTGTAACCAGAAATGCTGCCCTTTTGCTCTACTCTAGGCTTCTGCTCACTTACAGTTGGAAATTCTGATGTGAAGTTGTTCTATCTCACCATTCATTTCTTACTGATTCTACATACTGATCCTATCCTCATCTCCATCTCCGCCAACTGCAAAAGCTTGAGGTCTTCAACCAGCTCGAGGCCAACTCCATACCCCATGATGCACCTTGATCTTCCCCCAGATCTCATTTGCCGCTGCAACTTGATCGGATGTTCACCAGCTCTGGCCAGTGAAAGTTATTGTTTTTTTCTCTTTAAAACTTGTTAGAAAGCTAAATCAGATAGTTCAGTAATAAGTTTCCTTTTTTATAGTAGTTAAGATGTTTTCTTAGTGTATTTTTGGTAATTTGCTAGATATTTAGATATTTTAAATAAGTTAGATAAGTGGTCACATTTTTAGGCCTTTAGTTTCTCCCTATCTCATATTTCCTCTTATATAGTTGGGTGGTGTGAGTTAGAGCCCTTTTTATTTACAGGGGAAGTATATTGACATTTAGATAATTAGATAATTTACATAATTTAGCGTAGTTGTTTAGGATAATTAACATTGCTTACAGATCTTGCATTATTAGGAGTTAGTGTGCTGTGTTGATATATATATATATATATATATATATATATATATATATATATATTTACATATACATACATATATATATATATATATATATATATATATATATACACATATATATGTATATATATTCTACTTGTAGCTTAGAGACTGTAGATATTTCTGAGTGTTTTTTCTTACATATGTAGAGTTTTTTTTTCTCTGTTTGTTACTGATAGGCTGTCTCATCAAGAGAAAGAGAAATCCAAGTCTGGGTTTAAAAAATGCCCAAGATGTGGTCAAAAGATGTCCATCACTGATGGACATACTGACTGTGTCTATTGTTTAGGTGAGATGCACCTACAAGAAAGCTGTTCAATATGCCACACTTTTAGTGGTAGTGTTGCATGAGAGGAAGAGGAAACTTATGGATAGAGGTCTTTTGAAATCCTCTTTCCAAGAGGCACTGGATAAGCATGACAAACACTCTAAGACGTCTTCTAGTTCTTCGGAGCCAAGGAAAAGCCCATCAACTCCAAAAACTGGATCGAGTAAAGCTTCAACATTGGGTCCACAGCCAACGGAGCCGACTGTTGTTTTGGTTAGGAGCCGGTCTCCGACATTGGAGCCGGTATCTCCAACATTGAAATCCCCCATCATACAGTCAGTTGCTTCATCCACACATTCTTCCTGGGCCTCAAGTTGACTCTCTAATTTGGATGTGGATTGTGTGGTGAAGAGGCTTCTGCAGATACCGGCGCTTGCAAAAATTTTATCGGCACCGACCCCTGGGACTTCGGAGCTGATACAAATTCCCCCACTGTCTTCTGTTCTTCCTCTGATCTGCCTCAAAGTTTCAGAGCCAGAGAGCTCAGAACTGATGATCGTGGAGCCCTCGGGGCCGACACCTACCTCATGTTTGTCGGCCCCGACTACACTGATATCTTTGGTGCCGACCGAGGGATCTTGCAGCCGACGCTCGCCGGTCGGGTCCGGGGAGGATAGTCAGACCGACTTGTCAGTTCTGACTTTGCCTCTTGGGGCCTCAGCTTGAGTGAGTTCAACTCTGTCCTCGGGCTTGGACCCCTCTGTTCTGGCAGTGGGAGAGTCCCTTGTATCCTTGGATCCAGGGGATTCATTGCATCAGGACTGAGGGGCCTTTGAGGCCATGAGGAGGGTATTGTCCACTCCGACAACCACATGTCAGTACCAGCAGCTCCCTCCCTTAAAGCACTGGTGTCTACCTCTACAACACATGTTCCATTAAAGCGTAGAGACCCTGAGCTACAGGAAGCCCCATTGGGTGAGCTATGCTCTTCTAAGACCTCTCCAGAAGCTCCCACTGAAGAGGTTCCCAGGAAGAGACTTTGCAAGAGGAAGCATCTGGACTCCTTACAGGAATCAGTCACTTCAGATACTGACTTAGATGAGTCAGAAGGGTCCCCACAGTCCCCCTCAGAGGATATCTCATTTGTAGATATCTTAGTCATTCTTAAACAGAGAGATGTTTGGAAATATCTTAACCCTACTGATGATGAGTCAGTCCTACTGAAGGCTTTTGGGTCTCAACCATCCACCTCTTGGGTGTCTCCACCCTTTGATGAGTTGATTGAGTTACTCTCTTGAAGGGCATGGGAGTCCCCGGATACCACGGAGCCTGTTCACAGGAGGCCTAATACATTTATAAGTTACCCTCAAGACAAAACCTTTCTAACTAAAGGAGTGCCCATTGATGCCATGGTGGTGGCAGTGACCACCAAAATGTAACTATCATAAACTTCTACGTCTGTTCATCCTCCTAATAGAGATTTTAGGATTATGGACAGGTATGGGAAGCGTATGTTTAGTTAAGCGGCTTTCGTCGTTCGATCACTGAACTATCTCACACATTTCACTAGGTTACAAAGGGATCTCCTGAAGGAACTAGGAGATACTCTGCAGGGTTCAGTAGCTATGGGAGTTTCAGACAAGGTAACTTTCCAGCTCTATACTCTTAATTCTATTGTGAACTCTTCCATGCGTCTGGCGTCGTAAGCAGCTGATGGAATGAGCAGAGCAGCAGGTACAGGAATTGCCCTTAGGAGACATTCCTGGATGCGCCTATGTTCCCTTGCAGAACCCTTTAAGTCTTCCTTTATTAACACCCCTTTTGACGGCTCATCCCTTTTTGGACTGAAAGTAAAGGAAACACTTACCAGGAGTGAAAAAGAGGGAAGGACTCTGTCTGCCAACGGAGTACATTTTTCTACCCTGATTAGACCTTACCCCAAAGGGAGGGGGGGTGGAAAGATGTGGTTCTATAAATCTCAAGGATCTTTCCGGGACACTCATGGTGAACCCCCCTCTAGAGGCAGAGGAAAGGGAAATAATGGAAGACGCTGTCCACGTGGCAGAGGGGGTCCACAAAATCAGAGCGACAGAGATCAGTTCTTTGGGAAGCCCTATCAGTTCTCCTGAGAGGAGGCCCGACTGTCCATCTCTGGAGGCAGTCAGGGGGTGCCTTTCTTTGTACCCAGGTGCCTGGCTAAAAATAACAAAAGACAGCTGGGTACAATGTATCATATCCAGAGGATACTCAATTCCCTTTCCCACACTGCCCCCCTTGTGAAATAAATCCCAGATGTCCCACCTAGTCACAAGGAACAAGCAGCCATAGTGGCCCAAAGATTGCTGGAAAAAAGAGTTATCCAACCAGTCCCAGCAGACCAGAGAGGATCCAGAACTTCCTCAAGGTTCTTTTTGGTTCCAAAAAAAATGGGGGACTGGAGACCTATTCTAGACCTCAGCAGACTAAATAAGTTGATAAAAAAGACAAAGTTCCGGATGGTCACACTACTGTCAATACTCCCCTTTCTGGGGAAAGATAATTGGATGTGCTCAATAGATCTCCAGGATGCATACTACCACATAAAAATGGACAGGCCATCCAGGGATCATCTACGCTTCTGGCTAGGAGCGAGCCATTTGTCAAGTTTGCACTCTGCCCTTTGGTCTCACTACAGCCCCCAGAGTATTCACCAAATGTATGGCAGTAGTCATGGCTCACCTGAGATGTTTGGGATTCCAGGTGTTTCCATACCTAGACGACTGGCTCCTCAGTGCCACCACCAGGCATCAACTCATACATGCAACGGACACAACTTTAAACCTCTGCAATCAATTGGGGATTACCGTAAACTCAGAAAAATCTGCCTTGTCACCATTGCAACAGACCATTTTTATAGGAGCAGAACTAAATACAGTTACAATGGCCTTAAGCCTTCCTCCAGAGTTTGTCTTTTATGAAAACAAATCCTAGACTTGCTTCCAAAGAAAAAGTCCCAGTCTCAATGGTACTCAAATTGCTAGGAACAATGACGGCAGCGATCATTGCCATTCCTCTGGGTCAGATGCATATGCGAATACTACAGTGGCTCCTGTTCTCTCAGTGGTCCTTTCAGGAACTTTCAATGTCACACCAAATCATAATAACAAATATGTGCAAGAAGGACCTTCAGTGGTGGCTGAAATCTCAACAAATAACTCTAGGACATCCATTTGTTCTACCCACTCCTATAGCCACGGTGACCATGGACACTTCCCTGATAGGGCGGGTGGGGTATTATCAGGCAAGAATAGCCTAAGGCACATGGAAGAAGCATGAGACTCATCTGCATATCAATGTCCTGGAGATGAGAGCGGTACTTCTAGCATTGGGGTTCTTTCAAGACTCTCTCTCTCTGGAAACAATTGCAATTCAGACAGACAATATGTCAATGTTCTGGTACATAAACAAACAAGGAGGAACCAAACCTTATACCCTGTGTCGAGAGGCTCTGAGAGTATGGCAGTGGGCGACTTCCACCCAGCGCTTTCTGATAGCAATGCATATCCCGGGGAAATCCAATGCCATAGCAGACAAGCTAAGCAGGGCAATTCTCTTGCCTCATGAGGGGTCCCTAAAGAAACAGGTAGCGGAAAGGATTTTCCACAGATGGGGCCAGCCTTGCTGCAATCTATTTGCAACCCCAACAAACACGAAATGCAGCAGCTAATCCCCCTGTGGGGGATGCCCCAAGGGTTGCACTGGTGCCCAATTGTCCCCTGGGTCTCCGTTATGCCTTTCCTCCTTTCCCTCTAATACCCAAAATATTACAGAAAGCAAAGACTCTGGGAAGGACCATAATCTTAATAGCCCCTTACTGGCCTCATCCAAATTTGTTTTCCCTTCCTTCAGCCTCATCTATTGCAAGAACCTTGGATCCTGGACCCAGTTCTGGATCTTCTGACCCATTCAGCGGGGGCTCTTTATCCTTCCCTTCACTCCCTCAAACTGACAGCTTGACTGCTCCAGTTCCAAACATAGAAAAGATTAATAACTTCTCAGCCGAGGCTCAACATAGTTTAACATCCTCTCATAAATCATCTACCAGAAAGTTATATCTTAGCAAATGGAAGAGATTTTCTATGTGGGCATCTCAGAATGATATTGATCCATACCTAACTTCAATTTTATCCATTCTAGAGTTTCTGACTAAATTTTTCAATGAAGGGGCCGCTGCAGCTACCATTAGAGTTCAATTAGCAGCAATCTTGAACTTTCATCTTGCTGTCCAGGGTTCTAATGTCATGTCACATCGACTCTCTAAAGCCTTTCTCAAGGGTACTATTCATCTGAGACCACCCGTCAAAACTCCAGCCATGCCATGGAATCTAAATTTTGTTCTTTCCCGAATTATATTACTTCCTTTCGAACCAGCCTCATCATGTGATTTGAAATATCTCTCATGAGAGACCATATTTTTAATAGCTATCACTTCTGCTCGGAGGATTTCAGAGTTACGGGCCTTGACCATCAAGCCTCCTTATCTGATGTTCCATAATGACAGAGTCTCACTCAGAACTAATCCATCATTTTTACCCAAAGTTTGTTCAGAGACAAATCTCAACCAATCTATTGAATTGCCCATTTTCTTCCCTAATTATACAAATAAGATTTAACACATGCTGCACAAACTTGATGTTCAAAGGCAACTCCAATTTTATTTGGACAGGACCAAACAATTTAGAAAAACAGAACAGCTCTTTGTCGCTTTTTCAGAATAAAAAAAAAGGTGTTCCTGTGACCAAAGTCACCTTGTCAAGATGGTTATCAGACTGTATTTCTTTCACTTACAATTCAGTGAATGCTCCATTACAACAAAAAATAAAGGCCTACTCAACTAGAGCTGTATTTACCTCATCAGCCTTCTCTGCTAAGTTACCATTAGATACTATTTGTGCAGCAGCTACCTGGTCAAGGCCTTATAACTTCATCTCTCATTACAAAGTAGACAAGGCCTCCAGGGACAGGGCTTCCTTTGGTTCCACTGTTCTGAAGAACATTCTTCCATGAGGCACCCAAGAAAGATGGTGCTTGGGATGCTACCCATCAATAAGAATGAACGGTGAGATAGAACAGCTTCACATAAAGAAGTTATGTACTCACCATAATGCTCTGTGTGAGTTGTTCATCTTGCCTTCATTGTTACGCCCCACCCTCCAACCCCCATCCAGTCTACTTGAGGACCGAGACTTCTTTTATTTATGGTGTATAGTCTCTTATCCAGTCTTAGGGTGGCATATTAATAGTCTTAGATAGCCAGTTGGTAGCAAACAAGATTTGAGGGAAGATCAAGGTGCATCATGGGATAGGGAGTTGGAGCTGAGGATCAGCTTTGAACCCATCAGTAAGAATGAAGGCGAGATGAACCACTCACATGGAACATTATGGTGAGTACATAACTTCTTTTTTTACTTTAGGACTCTCACGGACACAAAAGGAACATCTTTACCACTCCAGAACTCACAGCCTTAAGCACATTCTTTAAATTCTCTTAATTTTACTTTCTTCCTTTATTTACTTATTTCCTTTTGTTCATCTGGTAGGTGAGCTGGTCTACTGACTCTTTTAAGTCATGATGAGGTACTGGTGAACAGTACAAACATTACAGTTAAATCATTTTCATTCCATTTCATTAATAACTGACATTGTAGAAACGCAGCAAACAGATTAGAGCTATGAACTGATAACTGCTTTGCATAAAAGTGTCAAACAGATGATAAAACTATATGCAGTAGTATTGCTTTGTAATAAAGCTTAGAATGAGTGTTATGCAGAGAAAGAGTAAACAGACATTGTATAAACATTAACGTAGTAATATGATATAGAATATGCATAAATATAATGTAACTTATCTACACAAAGAATTATTGGGTTTTGCAAATGAGTTTCAGCAGTTGTGCATTTAGGGCTGTGATTACATGAAGTGATTATTTATTTCTAATATTTTAGACAGAATCATGAAAGCATGTGCATTTAACCTGTTCTGTTGATGTTCATTTAGTAGGGCTTTGAATGATTTTGGAGTACAGTTCTTTTTCACAGAGTAGGTTCTAACCTTGAGAAGGCATTTTCTCCTACTGTAGTTTTGAGTTTCATAAGATTTATGGAGACTCCATGTAATCTTCTCTACCCTAGAAGTTAGGAGGTCTTCATCTTCAAGGGGTCTGGGCCCTGGTATAGCACTAGAGGCAGCTGCTATCTAGCAATCACAATGAAACAATCTGACTACCTGATTTAGATTGTCTGATATACAACAGTTCTACTTCTGTAGTTCAGAAGTAACAACTATCAACATACCTGAAAATGGCCGCAGAGAATCATCCAATGAAACAGCTTATTCAAAAAACCCTACATAACTTACAAAAAGCCCTGTTTAATAGATAAAGTGCACAATTACTGCATCACATCATATGAGTGGGAAACAGTAATCCAAAACTAAAAATCACAGAAAACCATGGACAATGGAAAATGTTGGGGGAGTGCTTCTGTAATATGTGAACTAACATGTACTGTAAGGTTAGGGAATGGATTTTGCGATCAAGGCAAGGTATTTCATTTATCACTCAGGAGATCCTTACACACCCACATCATAGGTGTGTGTGTGTGTGTGTGTGTGTGTGTGTGTGTGTGTGTGTGTGTGTGTGTGTGTGTGTGCACTCACATATAAATAAATGTGCTTGTGTATATATAAAAAAAGTCAGTCAATGACTACTAACTTGCAAGAAAGTCCCTGTGTCTCTTCCTTTACTCTGATAAACTCAGGCAGAAGACAAAGAAAAAAAAAAATAGAAAGCGTACAAAGTAAACTTTTTGTCACCCTCCTTTAAGATCCTTGTATTGCTTGAATCAAGACATCTAAGTTGTGAACATTAGGTGACCTCTTTATAAGTACGTCAGCACCTAACCTAATTAAGGCTCCTAAAGCTAGTGACACCAATGAAAATAGCACAGTTTATCAGTACATGGTACTTATAGAATTTACAGTTTTTCAGATATACTCTCGGCTCTGAAAACTAAGTTGAACAAAAGTGCTCAATAAATTCTGCAAAAATCAGCTTGTATTCCATGTCTGGATTTTTTACTCTTTTCCATCCTAAATTGGTCTCTTCTGTATTCCTTGACCCTTCTAAATCATTCAAAACCATTTCCCACCCAGTTCTGCTAAATAGCTCCACTCATCTAGGCTTATCTCTCAACCTCTTAGAGCAAGAATTCTGGACAAAGGGAGGGCTAATGCCCAAAGGCAGGCACATGTTTTAAGTATTGCTTTTATTAACTTAGAAAGTTGTTAGAATATAAGAATTTATGTTAACATGTTCATCCTGAATGATATGAATTTTGAAATTCAAACATTTGTCATTGCTTAATGGTTTCAATCTGTAATGACTTCCCAGAAAAAAAACAGAATTTCTATGAGGAACATACCAAAAATATGAGGCATAAATCTGGAGATTCTGTGAAATTCTTGCTATTTGAAATGTATGCACCTAGGTCTCTCTTTCTCTACTTTACATTGGTTCACCATCTAGTTATCCAATAGAACTAAGTGTGTGAACTGGGAATCTACAGTCTTATCTTATTTGCCTGTGTGAAGCTGAGTGTCACATGGCTCCATCCTTGGTCCCCTACTGTTCAACCTCTTTATAAACAACTTACAGCATTTGACAAGGCCACACTCATACAGTACACAAACAGCTCCACACTAACCTGCTCTGCCTTCAGCCTCCCTGACCTGTAAGACAGCACACAACAGCCTTGCTCTTCCATGTATAAATGGCTTGACCAATTACACTTACTGTTCAAAACAAAGAAAACTAAACTGATGCTGCTCATCCACAAATATCTCAGAAATTCACAGAGTGACTTCCACATTTACTGTTCCAACAATATTTTACTTGAAACTGTCCCCAAACCAAACTTCGAGGCGTTATCATTGATAGCAAACTCAAATTTGACATTCACATATAAAACGCAATTAAACACACCCACCATGAACTAGGTTTTGTCTACTGAGCAGTTCAATATCTAACATAACAAGCTGAAAATTCCACAGCAGCAGCCAACCTTCTACCATCCCTACTATATGACTCTATAAACATTCAAACCAAAGCAGTTAGAGCAATACTACAGCAAATAACCAGATTCACTGACTGTCTGCCAAATAAAACTCATCACAGCGTCCTAAGAACCTTACATTGTCTGAAATTCCCTAACTACCTGACCTTCCTGCAACTACAGGCTGCATATAACACCCCTTTTACACTGAAATGTTCCCAGCAATAACTCCAAGAATAGAATGGTACAATCCCACTACAAATCTGCATTTTTAAGATAAATACTTGCCTCCTCACAAAAAATATGTCTACAGTTATGGGCAAACCCTTTCTTCGACACTCATATCTAAAGGATGGACTCAATTTCTCTCATCCTTTAGACAACTAGTGTGTCCACAACTCTGTAAAGTCCATCTTAAATCCCATCTGCTAGAATAGTGGCTCTTTGCCTGCATGTCCCCTCCTGGCTAGACACATATTACTCTCATTAGCATCCATTTAAATCCTTACTGCTTAAAATACAAATCACCTTAACCATCGCATGCTCTCTCCAGAATACCTGTATACCAATAACCTATTTATTTTCTATATTTTCAACAACAGTCTGCATGCTCTCCGTTGTACCAGGTGTCTAGTTTAAATATTCCCTTTGAACTTCTTTATGTTTTCTTACATTTATTTTTGTACATATTGTAAATACTGTGCCTATATTATTTAATCATCCTTATAACTTCAGTTTACCCATAAGTTGTTTTATAACAATTTTCATTGTGGAATATATGAAAATACTAGTGCAATGTTGTACAATGGATTATTGAGAATGTTTTGGAGCTTTTCTCCCTAGATCTCTGTTGAAAAAGGATCTCTTATGACCGAGTTGGACCTTTCCATTAAACAAATGCAAATAAATAAATAAACAGAAAAGGTTGCTGTTTTGAACAAAAATGAAGAAAAAGATCAGTTCATTTACTCCAGAAAAAAATGTCACAGTGCAAAACAACAGTTGATTACATACTCCATCAATGGTGAGAAAATAGATCTTGCATTATAGCAGACCAGCGAAATGTACTGTGTATGGAGCAGACAGTATCTTTTCATTGTTTAAATCTGAGCAGCCAACCTAATTGTTATTTAATGCTTATATGCTGCATTTTATTGTATACCATGGCTATTAATTACTTCAATTTCATAGATGCTTAAGGTTTTTGTTGATCAAATATCTAATGTGTGAAAATGTGTGTCATATAGAGATCTGGCTAAACGTGTGGCTAGGAGTCAAACAGTAATACAAATAAGTGCACTAAGTAATGTGCAGGCCAAAAAAATGTCATGGGAAAATCTTCACTTTCTGTGCTGTGGTGGCAGTGTTGTGCTACATCCTATGCAGGTACATTTCCTGACTTTCTCATCAAGAAGTCTGAAACATTTTGGTTTGCCCATGAGGCTTAAGGGGTTCTGAAGAACTAAGATAAGATACCCACTGCACGGTGCAAGTGGGGACAGTTGACCAATGTGCTTAAACCTCAGTCTTGTTTACAAATGTTGAATTCTATAACCACTAATACACATTTATTACACATGCTTTATAACAATAAAACTGTTCTGCAATTTAAATACATTTCTAGAAAATGACAGCTTAAATTTACATAAAAAACATTGGTTTGACAGTATGTTGTACATGATGTAGAAACTTTATAGCACACAGAAGCTACATTTTGCTCACACTGACTATATTGTATTGTCCTTTTGATTAAGCTAGAAATTTTAAGGTACTAATAGAATTTGTTGTTCTTGTCACTTTGCTTAAGTTTCAAAATCCAGCACAGCCTGTAGTGCTTTTGAGAAGCTGGTTTGACCTACATTAAAGCAACAAGAGATTCACATGCTGTGAACAGAGATGTGGCTTCTACTCAGCACAGACTACACTTGACAGAATTATATGCAGTTTGTGAACAGACTGGACTTATTTTGCTCCTGAACTATGAGGTATATAATTTAATAAACATATAGTAACAATACAGCTTGACACATGAATATATGACATATATGTGAATGCAGAAATAAAGTGATACTATTTCTTATACATTCTTTAGATATCTTATTTATATTTCTTTGGATTCCTTAATGTACTGGTAGGAAATCATTATTTGTAATCAGAAGAAAATGTGTTAATTGTCTTATGGACTACACACAGGGTCTAATAGCTACACACCAGCTTGTGTTTTCTACAGAAGTTATATTTAATTATTTACATGCTTACTGGTATAATTCTTAGCTTACATTAAAATATATTTATTTATTCAATCAGGCACATGCGTATCATTTCACAATTGACGCATGAGCACTATTCTTGAAAATGAATTGGCTAGAGTCACACAGTATGCAAGTAAAGATGGAGAAAATCAAACTTCATACTAGAAAATGAAGCTTATTAGCAAGTCGTTACCTTACCCTCTGTGCTCTGCAGACATACAAGTTAAAACTCGGGTATGTTCACAGACAACTGAGCAATGTATATGCAAGCATTTCCTACTGACAGCTGTAGATTCTACAAATAGCTTAAGACACATTTGCTAAAATACTTCTTGGTGAAAATAATGTGATTTATTGACAGACTTCAGACAAATTTGGATGAGACGTTAACCCAAAGTCCTATCCATTTGAGCTGGTGGTAACATAGATGGATGTAAAAGATCTCATGGTACTTATCAAAAAGAGTGATGACCAATTTCCTCTAGTCAGTCTGAATACTACCTAGGGTCTCCATTGAACAGATGCCACTGGTGTAGTGGGACTGACCTAGTCAATACAGCATAAATAAATACACAAATAAATAAATAGCTAGATAAAATGGTCAGTCAGTATACTAATGCCAAAAAGAAAATGTTAGTTTCAAATCAGGACTCACTGACTAATTTTATCAAGTAGCTAAGTCTACATTCTCAGTTTGAAAGAGTACAATGGAGACCATTTTCCCAACTGTTTTTGTGACCTAGTAAGAGAACTAGAGTTTAAAAAGAATGTCATAGCATGCTGGTAGTCATAGCCAGATTATTCTGTTGCTTATTAGCCAATGAATGAATATTTATTTATTGAACAAATATTTATTTTTCACTTGTTAAAGAGGGCACAGCACAGATTCACATGAACCCTTTTCAGTCTCAGTTCAGAAAAACTGTTTGGTTAAGTGACTTGCCCACAGTTAAACAGTAGGTACATGGAGGCTGCGGAATTAAATCCTGAACTACAAGAAGCAGTTCATAAATAGCGAACTGCTAGGCCAGTAATGGATATCAAGTTTAGATAAGAAGATTCTTAAATCAAGCACTCCCAAATCATTAATCAGTCTGAACAAACTTGCTTTGTTCTGGTGTCAGGTGCGTAACCTGTGCACTGATGCAGTCCCCGACTAGACTCTAAGACTATTTATGATTCAGGGAGGTAATAACATATTTGTTAGGGAGCTAGGCCCAATGGACACACAATCTGTTTTCAGGGATAATGTCTGGTGAAGTGACATCCTCAAGATGGCATTCTAGGCAAGTAAGGGCTGAAGGAATCAAACCCTACACCAGAATAACTATAGCTCTCAGCCTTAACCCTCTTTACCAACTGACAGACTACACAAAAACTGTGGACACTGATGAGTGTTGACAATTTCCGCCAAAAAAAAAAAAATCATCTTCAGCTAAGGTAGCCAAATGAAGTGGTCAATCATGAGGCATCAAAATCTTGATCATGCATGATTCTGAAACCTGGCAGTCCTGCTTCAACAACAACACCTCTATCCCAGTTCCATGCAGACACAGATATATGCCATTGAGAACTCACACAGTACCAGATCCCCTCATTGTCACCTTAAAGTAATGACCTCAGCCTTGTCATCATGTTAATGAACAGAAATTGCTTATGAATTTCAGATGGGCATGATGGTGGAGTACAGCACTGCATGGAACAGATAGGGTATGTGCTTGGCATTATTAGCTATCTGTTCCTTGCTATGCTGTGCTGCACTTCAAAGCCCAAAATGAACTGAGTTTTGTGATCCATGTCTATGACTTCATGTGCAGAATGCAGCCATATTAAACATTTCCCACAGCAGAGTGGGCATTGGAGGCACCAGATGGAGAGGATGGAAGTGATCTGCTACTGTCGACTTACCTATTCTGGGTAGGTGCTGATGGCTCAGCTCTCTGTGCTGGTGATATCTGCATGAGTGTGAGTACATCAGTCACAGCAAGTAGCAAGGTGAACACACACACACACACACACACACACACACACACACACACACACACACACACACACACACACACACACACACACGCGCTGCGATTAGTGCACTGCTTGGCCAGGAGACTTATCATGTTTAATAGTGTGGATGCACCTCCTGGTAGCAGTTGTAAAGTAAGAATGCAAGCTGCTGGGGGGAAGGAAGGGAATAGGAGTACAAACAAAGAATCCCCATCCTCTCAGCAAATGACATCACTACTTTTGGTACTTAACTCTTACCTTCCATGATGGCCAGCAGGTTCCCGCCCCAGCAGGAATGAGTAAGACCATCGGGTATCTGAGGAGAAGTGCTTGATGGCCTTGTAGTGATGTGAACCTATAAAACAGTGAGTATACAAACTGCTTGTATGTGTTGATGAATTCCAGGGTTAGTTTCAAGAAGTGTATTAAACTATTAAAGTTTTTCTTTATTGCATGATAAGTCAATTCATTATTTTTATTTTCTTTATGAAGGAAACCATCCAAATATAATTTCAGGGTCTTTAGCCTTAAACAAACAATGCTGCAATAGGTCTGAAAGAAGTCAGAAAATCCCATCTGCATGTATAAAATATTTTAGCTTGAAATTTTTTGATTTACAACTTGTGATCAATTAATTTTTCTGAGTTTTCAAAACAGATATCTGATATAATAATAAATATGGTTGGTGGTACAAGACACACCAGTCAAACATTATTATTTTGGAGAAAGAATCTGCAGATATTCTCCACTACTGAACAAATATTCAAATGTCTGACAAACTTGGTTTACTAAGTTTCGGTGGTGCCACAGGTATCCCACTTGTCTTTAATGTAGAAGGCTGTGCGTTCTCTTCCAACCCTAGTTGATCAATTGCTGACACTGCAATTTTGAGTGTGCTATCTTTTGGATGAAACAATAAGCCCCATCTGCATGAATTGGTGGTAGCTTAGGTGGATGTAAAATATCCCACATCACCTATTGAAAAGAGTAGGGAAAGTTCCCTATAACCTGACCAAGTTTCCCCTGTTAGTATGAATACAACCTTGGGTCTCCCCTGAAAACAGGCTACTAGCTTATTAGAAAAGGATAAATAAAATAAATGCATATTTTGGATGTCATAATGACCTTGCAATATGTCTAAATCTGAAAACATTCCTTCTTAATCCATTAAGTCAAATGCTTTATAGGGATCTTGAGTTACTATTTCAAGGTTAGGTGAATAACCCCAGTATTTGACCCTGAATATTATAGCTTGCCTATTTTTATTAACTATATTTATCATTAAAAATCCAAAAGCATATCCAAAAGGTACCAAAAATTAACTAGTAAACACAAAAGGTATCCAGATCCAGTGAAACAGTAAAGCGACAGAAAGTAGTCAGGTAAAATGCTTTAATCCAAAGGTACCCAGGTCCGGTGAAATTGGAAAATGTAATAGAGTGCCAACCTGCAGGAACTTCCCTTAGTCTGCTGTCTGTGCTTACTCCCATATCTGATGAAGTCTTTTCAAACGAAAATGTAATATTGGAGGGGTTAATGGTTTTTTTGTTAATTTGTTCGTGATTACAGTATTTACTTTTGGATTAAAGCATTTTACCTGACTACTTTCTGTTGTTTTATTGTTCCACTGAACCTGGGTACCTTTTATATTTATCATTCTATCAGGCATAATTCCATATTGGCTTGAATATATCATCTCATAGGATCTTGTAATCCATATTCAGTCAAGAACAATATCAGCCTTAATCCTTTGACTGAATCCATTCTTTTCTCATGTAGACACATGTGAAAGCATATAATCATACCTGCAAACTGTGTCATCTGTTGGATTGTGAGGCCACTGTACCACACTAAAAGGTCATAAAAACATGCAAGATATGTGTTATAAATGAATTAAGGTGTAGTACTGACAACTAAGAAAACAACATGCAAAATAGTGTGTTATAAATGAACTGAGCTGTAGCACTGACAGCTAAGAAACATGACATGGAAGATATGTGTTATAAATGAACTAAGGTGTTGTACTGACAACTAAGAAACACAACATGCAAAATAATGTGTTATAAATTAAATAAGGTGTAGTACTGACAATTAGGAAACACGATGTGATGATATGGGCTAGTGCCAACATAGGTAGCTGGAGCTCTGTAAAGAATGATATGCCCTTTGAATATCAAAGTGATTTATACAAGATGCATGTGTTACAAATGTATTATAACTGTATGGCATTTGAATATCAAACTGATTTGTACAGATGCTTATATTACAAATGCATTACTACTGTATGAGATTTGAAAATTACAACGTGTTTATGTTAGTAAAGGCCAGTGGAAGAGCAGAGGTTAACCAGCTAGCTTACTTTAAGAAAAATAAGGGAAATGTAAATCAGCTGTTAAACCATTAAAATGGTATCCCTTAGTGATGAACAGGAATGGAGATGGTATGTCTGGAAGAAGCCATTAATTAGTAGCTTCAGTAAAAAGAGGAAAAATGTGGAATGGTTTCATGGCTCCAGGGCACTGCCATAAACATTTAGATGTGTATTGTAGCCATCTATGTTAAAGTCATGTCTGAGCTTCAAAGGGAGATACTGTGAGAACCTAGAATCAGGTGACCAGATGAGGTCATTCTGCCAGCCCTGGAAATAACATTTTTTAGATATAACAAGGAGTAATCTCTGAGCATTGAGTATTCTGTCTTCGGCCTGACAACAAGAAGGACCATTCACTACATCATCGCCTTGCTCTATTAAGTAAGTAGGGAATATTAATTTTCCAAGATTTAGTCAGGAAAATATAATGAAGCTTAGTTTAGACATTGTTTTTCTTTATTTGTCTGAGTCTGCCATCAATATTATTTTCAATATTTCCAGTGATTTATCCTCTGTGGTTATTGTGAATATATATTCAGTATTTTCATGTTCTTTTATTATTTATTATTAAATATATTTAAAACTTTTATTGTGATTGGTCCGTTTAGAAAATATTTAACCTTTAAGAGTACTTATATTTATTTGGTAATACTGAAGGCCTAGCTGTCCTGGTCAACTGCTACCATTTGTATTAGTATTAATATTACACAGTATAAGGACACCCTTTAGTAAGGGCCTTAGAGTATTTGATTGTGGAGTGTCTGGTGGCAATGATAACTACCTGATACTCTGGGCAGAAGAGGGCATGTCAGGTAAATCTGTACTAGCCTTTTCCAGCTGTGTGTGTGTGCGTGTGTGTGTGTGTGTGTGTGTGTGTGTGTGTGTGTGTGTGTGTGAAAATCAAACCTCACAGTGTGTGTGTGTCAGCTACTCGGAGCAGAGACATGAAGCACTGGTTTTACAGAGAGGGTGCTGGAGGACTTGGCTTGGATGCTCAAATAAGGACTTAACCCTATAGCTGTGCTAGTGGGGAGCCTTATTGGGGGGCCTGGAGGGAGACAGATATAAAGAAATCCAAACCCTAAGCTGACTGTATTCCCTGTATGCTCTTAAGGGAAATTGTACTTTATGCAGAGAGCTGCATCTGAAAATATGTGTGCATCTATTTCTCTCAAAGTGAATGGTCAGTGGTAAGGACTGAGGATCCTTGATCACTGGCCCAGAGAGGGGACATCACACATGACATGCAAAATAATGTGTTATAAATGAACTAAGGCTGAGTAGTGATAACTAAGAAACACAACATGCACGACATGTAGTATATGTGTTAGAAATGAACTAAGGTGTAGTACTGGCAATACAAGATACATGTTTTAAATGAACTAAGGTATAGTACTGACAGCTAATAGACAAGACATGCAGGATATGTGTTATAAATGAACTGATGTACATTACTGACAGCTAAGAAACAGGATTTGGAAGATATGTGTTATAAATGAACTAAGCCGTAGTACTGACAACTAAGAAACATGCAAAATAATGTGTTATACATGAACTAAGGTATAATACTGACAACTAAGTAACAAGACATACAAGATACATGCTATAAATGAACAAAGCTGTAGTACTGGTAACTAAGAAACATGACATGCAGGAAATGTATTATGCATGAACTAAGGTGTAGTACCAGACATACAAGATATGCATCAGAAATGAACTAGTTCATACACATACTCAGATATAAATAGACTCAGCAAGCTGTGTACACATCTGACATTTATATATCACTATAACTCTGCTATGGCTACAATTAAAATAATTATAAATTTAACAGCTACCTGCATGTCTTTTCACTTTGCTTAATAGGGAATAATATGGCTTTCATTAAGTGGTGGATTTCTGTCCCATAACAAAACATAAAGAACTGATGGAATGTACTATTTACATTGTGTTACTTCTATTTTTATGCTGAAGAATATTGGATGATCAGCCCACCTACCTGCATAACAATAAAAAAGTAAACAAAAATAAAATAAATACATTGCTCTTTCCATATGTTATCTTATACTTTCCAAATATATCAAAATCATGTTGAATAAATTTAATGACTAGCTTTCTGATTCTAAGGGGATGCTTATATAAAAATCTTTGATAGTTTTGTGTAATGTATCTATTGTATTTTTTCTATTACTGATATTTATGTTTAGTATTAGGTTTCCCAGGCTGGTGTTAGCTTACCCATCTATGTTCCATGTATTAACTTTTTTATGTACTTTGAAATATTGAAGTACAAGGACATCAAATCAAAAACATTGATCCAGAAAGATCAAAATACAATGTACCTAAAAAACCCTGCTAATTATATATACCAACTCCAAGATTACTTTACAGTGGGGAAAGGGCAAATTCTCTGATCCCTTTTGTTCGCAATCTCACACAAATGTAATGCCAGCATAAGTGAGCAAATGATTGCTGAAGTGACACCCCGACCACATATGCAAAAATGGGAAAAACGGGGTGTGGATGGATGGATGGATGAAGCGATCAGATAAGTGCCAATCATCTCTGCTAGTTGAAAAATATTCAGTATTATGAATGTTTGATTATAAGCCAGCCACTAGGGATGCACAAGCCAGTGTATTTCTTTGTGCCGGTCCCAAGCCCGGATAAATGGGGAGGGTTGCGTCAGGAAGGGCATCCGGCATAAAACTTCACCAAATCATTTAATGCAATCACCAGTAAATATTTCCATACCGGATCGGTTGAGGCCCGGGTTAACTATGACCCCCACCAGTACTGTTAGGCAACAGGGTGCTGGCGGAAATTGGGCTACTGTTGGCCGAAGGAGGAGAAGAGGCGGAAGGCATGGCTGAAGGCAGGAAGGGAGGAGAAAGGCTAGGACTGTGGTAGTGAGGGTCGGAACTTTGAATGTTGGCAGTATGACTGGTAAAGGAAGAGAGCTAGCTGATATTATGGACAGAAGGAAGGTTGGTATAGTGTGTGTGCAAGAGACCAGATGGAAGGGGAGTAAGGCTAGGTGTATCGGAGGTGGGTTCAAATTGTTTTATCATGGTGTGGATGGGAGGAGAAATGGTGTAGGAGTTATTCTGAAGGAACAGTATGCGAAGACTGTTTTGGAGGTGAAAAGAGTGTTGGATAGAGTGATGTTTATGAAGCTGGAAATTGATGGTGTAATGATGAATGTTGTTAGTGCATATGCTCCACAAGTTGGGTGTGCAATGGATGAGAAAGAAACATTTTGGAGTGAATTGGATGAAGTGGTGATGACTGTACCCAAGGGTGAGAGAGTGGTGATTGGAGCAGATTTCAATGGGCATGTTGGTGAAGGGACCAGAGGGGATGAGGAAGTGATGGGTAGGTATGGTGTTAAACAAAGGAATGCAGAAGGACAGATGGTAGTGGATTTTGCTAAAAGAATGGACATGGCTGTGGTGAATATGTATTTTAACAAGAGGGAGGAGCATAGGGTGATATACAAGAGTGAAGGAAGATGCACACAGGTGGATTATATCTTATGTAGGAGGGCCAGTTTAAAGGAGCTTGGAGACTGTAAAGTGTTGAACGGAGAAAGTGTAGTTAGGCAGCATAGGATGGTGGTTTGTAGGATGACGTTGGTGATCAGGAAGAGTGTGAGGGCAGCACCAAGGATCAAATGGTGGAAATTGAAAAAGGGTAATTGTGAGATGGAGTTCAGGAATGAGTTAAGACAGGCACTGGGTGGCAGTGAAGAGTTACCAAATAGCTGGGTAACTACAGCAGAGTTAATAAGGGAGACGGCTAGAAAGGTGCTAGGTATCACATCGGGACAGAGGAAGGACCACAAGGAGACATGGTGGTGGAATGAGGAAGTACAGAAGAGTATACAGGCAAAGAGGTTGGCAAAGAAGAAGTGGGATTGTCAGAGAGATGAAGAAAGTAGACAGGAGTATAAGGAGATGAAGTGCATGGCAAAGAGAGAGGGGGTGAAGACTAAGGATAAGGCATATGAAGAGTTGTATGAAAGGTTGGACACTAAGGAGGGAGAAAAGGACCTGTACCGATTGGCTAGACAGAGGGACCGAGTTAGGAAAGATGTGCAGCAGGTAAAGGTGATAAAGGATAATGAGGGAAACATACTCACAAGCGAGGAGAGTGTGTTGAGGAGATGGAAAGAGTACTTTGAGGGGTTGACGAATGAAGAGAATGAAAGGGAGAGAAGGTTGGATGATGTAGGGATAGTGAATCATGAAGTACAATGGATTAGCAAGGAGGAAGTAAGGATAGCTATGAAGAGAATGAAGCATGGAAAGGCTTTTGGCCCAGATGACATACCCGTGGAAGCATGGAGGTATTCAGGTGAAATGGCAGTGGAGTTTTTAACCAGATTATTTAATGAAATCTTAGAACATGAGAGGATGCCTGAGGAATGGAGAAAAAGTGTTTTGGTACCGATTTTTAAGAATAAGGGTGATGTGCAGAGCTGTAGTAACTACAGAGGGATTAAACTGATCAGTCACAGCATGAAGTTATGGGAAAGAGTAGTGGAAGCTAGGTTAAGAAGGGACGTGATGATTAGTGAACAGCAGTATGGTTTCATGCTGGGAAAGAGCACTACAGATGCGATGTTTGCTCTGAGAGTGTTGATGGAGAAGTACAGAGAATGTCAGAAGGAGTTGCATTGTGTTTTTATAGACTTAGAGAAAGCATATGACAGGGTGCCTAGAGAGGAGTTGTGGTATTGTATGAGGAAGTCAGAAATGTCAGAGAAGTATGTAAAAGTGGTACAGGATATGTACAAAGGTAGTGTGACAACGGTGAGGTCTGCAGTGGGAGTGACAGATGCGTTTAAGGTGGAGGTGGGGTTACATCAAGGATCAGTTCTGAGCCCTTTCTTATTTGCAATGGTGATGAATAGGTTGACAGATGAGATCAGACAGGAGTCCCCATGGACTATGATGTTTGCAGATGACATTGTGATCTGTAGTGAGAGTAGGGAACAGGTGGAGGAGACCCTGGAGAGATGGAGATATGCTCTAGAGAGAAGAGGAATGATGGTCAGCAGGACTAAGACAGAATATATGTGTGTGAATGAGAGGGTGACTAAAGGAATGGTGAGGATGCAAGGAGTAGAGGTGGCAAAGGTGGATGAGTTTAAATACTTGGGGTCAATAGTTCAGAGTAATGGTGAGTGTGGAAGAGAGGTGAAGAAGAGAGTACAGGCAGGATGGAGTGGGTGGAGAAAAGTGTCAGGAGTCATTTGTGACAGACAAGTACCTGTAAGAGTGAAAGGGAAGGTTTACAAGAGGGTAGTGAGACCAGCTATGTTATATGGGTTGGAGACAGTGGCATTGACAAAAAGGCAGGAGTTTGAGCTGGATGTGGCAGAGTTAAAGATGTTAAGATTTGCACTGGGTGTGACGAGGATGGACAGGATTAGGAATAAGTATATTAGAGGGTCAGCCCAGGTTGGAAGGTTTGGAGACAAAGCCAGAGAGGCAAGATTACATTGGTTTGGACGTGTGCTGAGGAAGGATGCTGAGTATATTGGGAAAAAGATTCTAAGGATGAAGCTACCAGGTAACAGGAAAAGAGGAAGGCCTAAGATAAGGTTTATGGATGTGGTGAGAGAGGACATGCAGGTGGTTGGTGTGACAGAGCAAGATGCAGAGGACAGGAAGAAATGGAAACAGGTGATCCGCTGTGGCGACCCCTAACGGGAACAGCCGAAAGAAGATGATGATGATGAATGTTTGATTATATGGGGTGTTTCCAAATTTTTTAATAAAATCAAGTCAGATATTTTGGTATAGACCAGGCAGAGATCAGCCACAACCTATAAAAATAGAATGCAATGGCAATATCTGGAACCTTTACAAACAATTCAAGTTATCCAAACCTATGCTTTTTTAGAAAGAAATCATTGCACCTTTTCAAGTTGTTTTAATTTGCCATTTTAATATTTAGATTGTGTTTAATAATGAGATGGATTAATCACATATAAACCAGTGCAATAATCTCACACTGGAGTGATTAGACATACCTTTTAGAATTCGATTGGATACAGAATATATACTGCTTTTTCAGACTTTGGTAGATACACATTCATCAAATTTTAAATTGTTGTCAACCACTGTGTCTACATCTTTAATGTTGGTGCTATTTTTTATAGAACTATTTATCTTATAGTCATAATGTTGCTATGTCTTGTGCTGCTATATTTATTGATGTTAAAGGTGAGATTATCACTACTGCACTAGCTATACATTTTTATTGACTAGCCTGGAAAACTTCAGCATCTTTTATTTATATTATTCTACTTATTTTATTTTATATTACCTTTATATCTACAAAGAATAGTTCAAAAAAGATGTGGCCTTTAAACTCTTTGGGAAGCCAGTAGTAGTTACAGCCAAGAAAGACACATAAGCGCCACCTAACTTGTCATTTACTGTGGCTTAACCAGCATTATTTATCCGATTTTATATTGCTTAGCACTTTTTTCTTTTACTTTTCTTTCCTCATATGAAATAATGCCAATTGTCTTGACAAGGTCACATAAGCAGCATAGACTGTTGACCATCCATCAAATGCTGCTTTTGCATCGTCAGGGAATGCCACAGGATTAAAAAGGCACGATCACTCCTTAGCAAACCTACACATCTAGCGGAAGTACAGAAGGAAGTCCTTGTATCAGTCTGCTTTCATGAGTATGCCATTTGCTGCATTATAACTTTCCTGATATAGTTTAGGAAAATGATTTATCTACAACTGAATTTGGATTTACTTAATTGAAAATGATTTTATCATGATACTCGGTAGTTATAGACAATATAACCATGGGTAGGAAGCAGAAAGATTTCTGGCTTGTCATTTACATATATCCGATGGGCCTACACTACAGGAGGTTTAAGGTAGTAGATAGTAAAGGCTCCAGCATTGCTAGGTCTTTCTTACAGTTTTACTGAGGGGTTTCTCTGTGTAAGCTTTTTGCACTTTGGTTTGGATGTTGTTTGTGGTATTTTGCAGACAACCTATTATATAGATAAGTATCTTTTTTCATCTCTATATTGAAATACATTTTATTTAGTATAAACTTAACTGATTTTTATAAATGTTATTATCTGAATGTCAACTGTTTTGTAAAGTGTGTTTTGGTTTGGCACTGAAATGAAAGCTGAGTTCAAGTGATCTAAGATATTGCAACTCTTGCATGGGTTTTGTACTGTTTGCTCCAGACTGGATTCATTAACATAGTCTAGTAATATTCTAACATATTTACCTGACATCAAATAGTTTAACACACTCACAGTCTGGGTGGCTAAAATTTCCCATAATAATTGTATTTTAATTGAGTTTTACATCCAGAAGTTTGATCTAGAAATCTAGATGCTCTGTAGGGGTGCTGAGAGTATACAGTAGAGTCATATATTATAGATTGCTTACTCTTCACAATCTGTGTATCAGATTCTCTTTAGTATCCATAAAGTAATAAAACGTAAAAAAGCCATGGGCATTCAGAATCCATGAAGCTAAACACTGGCATGTCCTTAAGGGTTCTTCTACAAGTATCCCTTGGGTCTCCACTACAACAGATCTAATGCATTATATACCAAATGCTCTTGCTTGGCTGGATCTATCTTGCATTTTTTTATTGAATGATTTGTCTGTGTAACCTTTTTACCCCTAAGGTTGTGTATATCTGTATGCATGTATGCATATGGGTACATGTGCTTAAGTGACTATAAAAGAGATAACAAGTGCAGATTGACAGAGATATTAGTAAAATATAGAAGTTATAATAAACAGCTGATTGAACTATGGTATCACAGTCCCCATTCTGACATCACACTGTATAACTGATACTTTTCTTATGATAAAATATATGACACCTGGAAAAAGTGCCATTGACATAATAAAATGTCATACCCCTATTTAAAGGGGAAAAAAATCACTCCTGCACTCAAGCAGGAAAACAAACTTGCCATTATTATATACATCCAGGCAAGTTCGCAAACAGAAATAAATGTATTGTTTATAAACATCTATATAATTAGAATGACTTTGAAGATACCTCAGAGGTTTTAAATGTTATCACAGTATTTCTAAGTAACTCTAATAACATATTGTTGCAATAATTATTAGACAAGCATGAAGAGAACATGTAAAACTTTATACTCACAGTGACTGGAGGTCAGAACTGAACCCCACATCCTGGAACTCTGGGCCATGAATAACATGGATAGAAATGGGTGTATATTTATTAGTGTGACCACTCATTAACTAGAATGGATGCTGCTAAATAAAAAGGCCTTCTGTTAAGCTGTGAACATGTTTAAAAGAAATGCTATGAACATGTTTATGAGAAAAGATGCCAATAGTTTTTAAATGCATTTCAGACTCATTCTCACTTACTATGGATGTCAGACCTAATATTTTACCCACAATGGCTTTAAAAAAAACTGAGGTAATTGTGGGTAAATAATATGGAAGCCACATTTGATAATAAGCAAAAATGCAGAAAAAGGTATAAACAAATTCTTAACCTGATGATAGTCCCTCCATGCCATTCCAAACTTTGGCTAATTTTTCGGGACTAGTATACAGCTAATCTGCTGATAATTTCTGTCTCACTATATTACTTTATTGATCAGTGCTAAATTAGTAATTGACTTCATTGCAGGTTAGTTGAATGGATTAAAGTTATGAGATGTAACAAGCTTCATCTTGTAGTCATGTTTATTTCTAACTTTAACAGACAGTGCTCCCAGGTCAACCCTGAAAAGAATAATTTGTGCATTGGGTTTACCTGATTAAAAACAAAAGGTAGAAAAATGTTGATTAATGCAATGCACAGTTAATGACATCACCTGTTTACATCTGTACCACTCAAGTAAGAGTCTAGTAGTTTAGAATATATACTACCTAAACTTCTTAGAAGTATTTGCTATTCTGGTGCTACTACATGTTGCTGACCTGTTTAACAAGGTTACAAATGCAAACTAATGTAGCTAGACATAAAGCCAAAAACATGCAGACAGACACAAACACACACACACACATATATGCAAACACACACACACACACACACACACACACACACACACACACACACACACACACACACACACACACACACACACACACACACTATAGCAAGCAGACCTAAGATCCAGCCTTGTCATCCTGTAGGCAGTCTTTAACACCATAGGCTAGTTTCCACTGCAGAATAAAAGGTAGCTCTCTTCCAAAAAATAAAATAAAATAAAAAGTTTATGTATGCTCAACATAAGAAAGCTCTGTGATATTATGATTGGAGGGCATCTTTCAAATCTCCATGTACCAATACACCCTTACAGGAGTTGTGGACAGTGTTTTAGATAACCTAATTTGTATTTTGCTGTCCTTTCGAAACTCTGATTTTTGCTTGGTAATATAAATATGTACTTATTTCTAATTTTACACTTTATTGATCAGTTTTGAGCTTATCATGGAATATCATAGCATTAGCACATACAATCTTGGTTACAAAATGCCACATTGCAGGGAAAGGCATGATGTGTCTACAGAGATGAAGTCATCAATCATAAAATGGAAAGTGCAATTAGTGAGACTCTAACATGGAATGTAAATATGTATGCATGTTAAGTATATACACATTATATTTTATTTCTTAGTTGCCATTTCTGGAAAAGTGGTTACCTGTTCTGAAACCACTAAGATTTAAGAGGCTCAGTCATTCAACTTTATATAATTGACGACACATGGTTGCATCTGCATATATCAAAAGCATATTATTCCTTTAACCAGCAGTCTGCATACTTCAGAAAGTGAGCAGCACAGGCCTGTAGTAAATTATTTGCAGGTAACTAAAATGCTGTTACAAATTAAGAGATCATGGCATGCTATTTTCTTGCAGTAAAATTTCTAGGCTGCAACACTGCATAATATAATACTATCCCCTTCTGTTAGTTAGAAGAATAATGACATATCCCAGAGTGCACTTGTTTTGCATAGTATTAAGTGTAGCGTGTGATGACAGGCAGTACATATGCAGAATGGCAGATGTATGTTTTCCACAGTGGCAGGTGGTGCGGCTGGGAAAAGACTGAAACTGAGAAAAAGTAGGAAGAGCAGATTACATGCTTCATGCACGGATGGCAAAGACCAAACGGAAACCACAAGCTACTATGTATCTCTGTTATGTAACAAAATGCTGTTCAGAATGTTCAGTGAGGCATAGAGAACATACTGTCACAACTGAGCAAAGCCAGAAAAACAGCTGAATGACAGCCGTTAGAACATTTAATGGACAGCTCTGCAACTTCAAGGGGAATTTCTAATTTGCTTTTTCAATTTTATGACTGATTTAAACATTTCAGGAGAAAATGCAATTAGAAATACAGCAAAGTATTAAGGAATTATAATAGATAAAAATGGAATCTGTTCCCAAATTATGTCCAATTATGTCTGTTTTACAAATACACATTCTATATTGCTTTAGACACGTGCACTCACCCTTAGTGGTAGCAGACATAAGCTGAATGTTGCTCGTATAAACCATTTAGTGCACATTTCATTGGAGCTGTGCTACAGTATGAGAAAACAGTCCATTAACTCCATGATTTGCAAGCACAAGATCCTCACTGTGGATATATTTTGCTTTAATTAAGCAGGTGACAACACAAAGTAAAGCTGCTCATTTGGAAGGATGATTAGGGAAATTATAAAACAGTCAAATATATGGATTTACTAAGCATTAAGGCACAAGCAAGAACACTACTTCTTGTTATAGTAATAACATTTTAATCATGGGTGATGCACGGTTTACACATGACTCGTGAAGTTTACTCACAGTGATTAAACCCGAATAGGTAAATATCACCCGGAGGGGCTAAATTTCTTTTTCTTTTGTTTTAGATTTGTTTACTGGGAAAGTCTGACTGGACAAAAATCCTTTTTCAGTGGTGGCCTGGGAGGAAAAGCTTCACAATTTATTTATTTATTTATTTACTTTTGTTAACTGGGATAGCCTGATTGGGTGTAAACTCGTTTTCAGCAGAGTCTTTGGAGGAAAAGCCTCAAAAACATAGAGAAAGAATACAAAAAGTTAACATTATATACACCTAAGGTAAATGAAATATAGAGAGAAAAGAAAAAGATGCCCAGTATTTATAATAAATTTAAAAAGATAGGAGTACACAAGCAAAATAATAAGCAAGTAATAATCAAGTGAATCAATGTGAAAGAGAATAGACAGTAAGAGAAGAAGGCAAATTTGACAAAATTACAAGCATAACAAAAAATTAAAAAAGAAATATATAAGCAGTAGTTAAATATAAAGCACAGAGGAGTGGGGACAGAGAAATGTACATATTTACATATACAGGCACTTCATCTAATAAGAAGTGTACTGAATTACTTCTAAAACACAGAGTAATAAGCATATATACAGGGTCAAAAACAAGAATGAGAATAACATATTAAAAGATGAAAAAAATCAGTCGATAGCATATACTTTACAAAAACATGTATCTTTTCAACAGAGTTTGAGACACAAGTTTACTATGATTGTTGGAGACATCTTGTCACTAAATGCCTGAGAGATGAACAGTTTAGTATCACATGGAAAAGTGTTTGTACATTATTCTTTCTGGCGTCACTTATGGCTGAGTAATAATTGTAAACCTATACAGCAAAATTATTTTGAAAAGGACGTTCCTTTTTAAATAACACAGTTACATGCTGTATTTCTTCCATGGATTCACCTCTTTACATTTAAGTGATGAAAAAGAGACATCTGTGTCATGCACTGTACATGTACACGCTATTGTACATGCTGATGCTAACGTTGGTTGCTACCACTGAGTTACATAGGTTCATAGGTAGGTACTAGGCTATCTGCCCGAGGGCATTTATAAGCCTAGCCAGAGTGTGTCGGCTTTCGCCGCCCCATTGATTAATTAACTGATCTTCTGTCAAGCAGAACCAATGAAGTGATTCCAGGGTGTATTTTCTGTTACCCATCCACTTGTCAATGTTTCTCTTGAAGAGTGTTAGTGAAGGGCTCTGCCTGATGTAATTTGGAATTTTGTTCCAAAGCGTGGGAAGTCTCTGTGACAGGAATCTATCCTTCCAGCATGTTCTATTTATTGTTGTGACGAGGTTTAGCTCACTAGAGCATGTGGCTCGCAGTGACTTGGATTTCATTAGGTGGAGCATGTCCATCAATTCTGAGTTGGACATGGCTTTGTAAGTCAGGCAGAGATCACCTCTAAGTAAGCAATATGCCACTGAGTACAGCCAGAGTTTTTTCAGTCGGGCTGCATAGGACATATGTTTGAGACCAGGAATCCTCTTGGCGAGGTACTTTTGTGGTCTTTCCAGCTGTTGGCAGAGTCTTGTGAGGTACATCCCAAATGGGGCATTGTACTCTATGATGGGTCTGATGAGTGACGAGTAGAGGGGCACTATAACCTCTTTATTTCTAGATGCAAACCCTTTAGTAATTAGATGGGCCACATAGAAGGATTTCCTAACTACTTCGGCAATATGATTGTCAAAGGAGAGATTACTATCTACCTGGGTCCCCAGATCTCTTATTATGTCTTATGTATTAAGGGGGCTGCCACCTATGTGGTAATTCGTGGGTGTTTTTTGCCAAACAGGATGACTATGCATTTTTTGGCATTTTGCTTGAGGCCATGACTTTGATACCAGGTGTCCATCTCAGTAAGGCCCTTTTGGAGGATGTCCGTGTCAGCCGGAGTGTCAGTTATGGCTCCCAGTTTGCAGTCATCGGCGAACTTGGTTAGCCATAGTCCTCCTGTGTTTGCCTGTACTTCTGAGAAGTATATGCTGAACAGTAGGCGTCCCAGGACCAAGCCTTGTGGGACACCACTTGTGACTAGTTTAGAGTCGGACCTGGAGCCCGCTATTCTTACCGTGTGAGTTCTGTCTGTAAGCCAGTTGGCAACCCATCTCGTGACATAGGTGTTTATGTTCAGGCTCGTGAGTTTTTCTGTAATACTTGAGTGGGGAATGGTGCCGAAAGCCTTGGCGAGGTCAAGGTAGGCTGTGTGAACCACCTTTCCCTCGTCTATGGCCTTGGTGACTGTCTCGAAGAAGTCAACCAGGTTTAGTAGGCATGATCAGGCCTTAAGAAAGTCCCAGTGACTTTGTTAATGAGTTCCATGATGATGCGCTCCATAGCTTTGCAGACCAGGCTAGTCAGGCTTATGGGGCAATAGTTACCAGGGTCAGTTGTGGCCCCTCGTTTGTGGAGAGGAATAACTGTTGCTGTGCGCCATTCTGTGGGCACGTAGCCTGTGGAGAGGCTGAGGTTGAACAGCATGTTTAGGTGGGGGGGTTAGTTTGTTCTGTAGTTTGTGCAAGATGCAGCCTGGGACACCATCTGGTCCCATTGATGCTGTGTTTTTCGCTTTTGAAAGGGCTGTTTTCACCTGTGCGTCTGTGATTTTTGGGACACTACACTTTTCCGGTATTGTTGTGGGCCCATTTGGAGGTGAGAGGGGGGTGAAGTTTGCACTGAATCTATCTGCCAGGATGTTGGCAATATCAGTAGGTTCAGTATATTTTGTGCTATTTTGCACTAGTTCAGTGTATATCTGCGAGTTGCCACTTAGATTCTTAATATAGCTAAAGAAGGCTTTGTGGTTATCTTTTGAATCCTTGGTTATTTTTCTTTCGAAATTAGCCTTGGATGATTTCATGAGGGACCTCAGTTTCTTACTGATACTAATCAGGGATGTCTTTCCTTCTTGGGATTTGCTTTTTTTCTGAACCAGTTTCCTCCTTCTATTATATAGCCTGTTTATTGCAGGGGTCTACTAAACTGGTTTCCTTCTCTTAGAGGAGTGAGTCTTGGTTTTGCTAGAGATGGCACGATCCATGCATCCTTGTAGGTGCTCATAGAGGACATTTGTAAAGGTTTCTGCATCTTGGGCAGCATTATCCTTTAATGTGGGGGCTGTGAAACTTACCACCTCTGTCTTAAGTAAGGTGAAGTTTGCTTTAGAAAAGTGTTTTGCTGTGGTTTCCTTAGTTTGGGGTGGTGGTGGGGTGTGGACATCCAGAGTGATTAGTTTATGGTCTGATCTAACCAGTGATGGGTTGACCTCCGGTGTGGTCCAATATGTTTTCATCTCTGGTAGGGGAGTTTACCAGCTGATCCAGGGCATTTGAGTTGATGAATTCCAGGAAGCCCTGGGCCTGGGAATTTGTACTCGAGTAGTTTTCCCAGTGATTGGTAGGGTAATTGAAATCGCCCAATATCAGAGTGTTTGGTATGACCTTCATGTTTTCCAGTGTCTCCAGAAAGGTGGAGTGGTGGTCCTGGGTCATGGAGGGTGATCTATAGCAGGCCACAATCTGCATTGCAGATTTGCCCGATGTTAGTTGCAAATGGATGATCTCAGAGGTATCATGCTGCACCACTAACCTGGAAGTGTAGGTATCCTTGATGAATATGGATACACCCCCTCCTTTTGTGTTTTGGTCCGTGTTCTGTGGCCAAAACGTGTGGTATGAGTTCTAGCCCGGTAGTGCTGGGGTGTTCTCTGGAGCCTTGAACCAGGTTTCAGTTACTGCACAGATGTTGACATTCTCCATACTGAGCAGTGCTTTGAGCATGTGCATTTTGAGATTTAAACTCCTGACAATGAGTAGCATAACCCTCAGTTTTTTGTTAATTGTGCTGTTTACAGAGATGGGTTTGACTTTTGAGCCTTGCCTAAAAAAGGTACTATGGGGGCAGCAAGTGCCTTGGCCAGTATTCAAAAGCCTAGGGGTGACAGGTGCAAGCCGTCTCTTGTGAAGCAACATGGCTTGTCGAGCATGTTTTTCTAGGCTGACAAACACTGGATCCCCTTTGAATGACACCAGAAGCTTAGCCAATTGTTGAAATTGATCATTTTTTTCTTTATACTGAGGTATCATTCTTGGTGAGGGCAGGATGCTACTCAGGGTCAGGGTCATACCAGCCTGGGCTACATGATCAGAGAGCTCTTCCATGTCTCTTTTCATGTAGTCCAGGGAGGTACGTCTCAGGTCATTCACACCTACATGAACAATGACAGAGTCATAGTTATACTTGTTCTGGAGTGACCTGAGTGCTTGTGTTATGTGGCGGATTCTGGCACCCGACAGACAGCTAGCAGTAACCTCCTGCTTGTCCAGCCTAGTGAGTGGGACGTCAGTGTGCCTGACTATAGACTCACCTATTACTAGTGTGTTACACATGTTATTTCTCCTTAAGGGCTGTGATTGTGCGGCACACTGATTTTGTGTTTTATGTGTTGTCTGGTTTGTGACGGGAAGTGCAGGTTGTTTGGGTGTCTGCTTTGGAGGTCTCTGATACTTTTGCAAGTTTTTATTTAGAGCCCCCAAGTATGATTTTGTGTATTCATGTGTATTTTTTTGCTAGTGCTGTTTTAGTAGGTCTGTGTGCAGCTGGAGTTGTGGTGCAAGTGTTAACCTTCTCCTCTTGACTGTCTGTTCCAGTCTTGGGTGGAGACAGCTTAGCTTCCAGTTTGGCTGTATAATTGCATCTCTCGCATATGTTAGTGTTTTGTGGTAGGAGGAGAGGGTTGTCTGTGTACATGAGGCAGTTGTAACATTGCCTCAGGATACCCAGATTCACCAGCTAGACTGGAAAGTGCACCTGAAGTTGCTCCTTGGTCATGCCTGAATAGTAGGGTGAGCTGCTTAGTCGCTTGGTTGGTGAGGGGTGAATAAAGAGCCTTGCCCTGCTGGGCAATCAGTGTCAGGTTATATTAGTGCTTGCTATTAGGTCTGAGCAAGTGCTGGGCTGTAAGATGCTTTTTGAGTGCTTAGGTTGAGAGTTAGACTAGTTTCAAGGGAAAAACTGAAGAGGAGACTTAGTGGAGCCGGGAATAATTTAACCGTAGCTAACCGGCACTGCCTGGTGCGCAAAACTGTGCAAACTCTATTTTTATAGTAGGGAAATGAAAGGATAGAAATTAGCCCAAAATGGCCAATAAATTACTAACTTCTGGGGCTGGAACCACTCCTCCAGGGACAGATAGGTTGTTCAAAGCTCCCCTCTCTCACAGGTGAATAGAGAAACTTCCTTCTATCCAAGTAAGGTATGGGCAACTCAGAAACTTGTGTCACAGCCCTGAATTCAGCACTAGCCTGATAACTGGAAACAAGGATTTTTTTGTTATTTTTTTTAAAAAGATAAGGCAAAATCAGTAAAAAAATACACTTAAAGCAGCTTTAAATTACTACAAATGATCAGAAAAGGCTATCTCACTTTAGTGTATAGCCTACAACAGTTAAACAAATTATTTAAACAAAAAACAACTTTTTAAAAGTGCAGGCAGTCAAATAAGTACAATATGTGAAACAAACAAGCTTTTAAATCACAAAAAACGCTGGAAAATCTGCATTTAGGCAGAAAACAGTTAAGTACAGCAAGAAAGTACAGAAAACTGATACTTAATCACTCCAAAGTCTCTTTCCTAACCTAGAAGGCTTGTATCAGTTTAAGACTTTCTAGTGCTACCAGTAGGTTAGTTACAGGAAAGATGGGAAACAAGCACATATGTGGTCTTTTAAACCAGAAAGTTGAAAGAGACATACAAACTGTCCAAATGGTCAATAAACTACAATTTCTGGGCCAAGAACCTCTCCTCTCATGGTAGACAGGCTACCTAGTGCTTACCACTCCCACTGATAAACTAGAAGGCTTTCCTCCAACACAGAAAGGCTTGCGAGGCTCAGAAGCTTACCAACAGTCCTGGATACAGCAACTCTGTATCTGGACTAGGCTAGTTACAGAAAAGGTGGGAAACAAGCGCAAGTGTGGCTTTTAAACCAGAACGTTGAAAGAGATGGAAAAAAACTGCGCAAACGGCCAATAGCTACAATTTCTGGGCCAGGAACCACTCCTCTTGTGGTAGATAGGCTACCTAATGCTTACCACTCTCACTGATAAGCTAGAAGGCTTCCCTCCAACACAGAAAGGCTTGGGGGCTCAGAAGCTTACAAAGAGTCCTGGAATACAACAAATCTGTACCTGGACTAGACTAGTTACAGGAAAGGCGGAGAACAAGTACAAATGTAGGCTTTTAAGCCAGCAAGTTGAAAGAGATGGAAAACTGCCCAAACAGCCAAATAAACTATAATCTCTGGACCAAAACTCACTCTTCCCATGGAGGATAGGCTACCTAGTGCTTACCACTTCCACTGATAAGCTAGAAGGCTTTCCTCCAACACAGAAAGATTTGGGGGCTCAGAAGCTTACTAACAATCCTGGATACAGCAACTCTGTAACTGCACTAGGCTAGTTATAGGAAAGGAGGGAAACAGGCACAAGTGCGACTTTCAAACCAGAATGTTGAAAGAGATGGAAAAAAAACTGCTCAAACAGCCAATAGCTACAGTTTCTGAGCCAGGGACCACTCCTCTTGTGGTAGATATGCTACCTGATGTTTACCACTCCCACTGATAAGCTAGAAGGCTTCCCTCCAACATGGAAAGGCTTGGGGGGCTCAGAAGCTTACAAAGAGTCCTGGATACATCAAATCTGTACCTGGACTAGACTAATAACAGGAAAGGCAGGAAACAAGCACAAACACAGGCTTTTAAATCAGAAGGTTGAAAGAGATGGAAAAGCTTCCCAAACGGCCAATAAACTATAATTTCTGGGCCAGAAACCACTCCTCCTGTGGTAGGTTACCTAGTGCTTAACACTCCCACTGATAAGCTAGAAGGTTTTCTCCAACACAGAAGGGCTTGGGGGGCTCCAACAGTCCTGGATACAGCAAATCTGTACCTGGATTACACTAGTTATAAGAAAGGCGGTGACCAAACGCAAAACAGGCTTTTAACCAGAAAGTAAAAAGAGATGGAAAAACTGCCGAAATGGCCAATGAACTACAATTTCAGGGCCAAAATCCACTCTTCCTATGGTAGATAGGCTACCTAGTGATCCATGATCCATGATACATGTATCTTTTACTGGGAATGTACTGTCACCATTATGAGTTGTATAATTTACCTGGAATTTTTGTTATAGTAATTTACTTAGTATGTCTCATTATGGATTTATGAAAGTTTTTTTTTCAGTCTACACAACACATGTAATTATTTGAATATATCATTGCTTAAATAAATAGATACATGTAGTGTATGCCTTACTCTTGCACCTGTGTAGAGCATCTCTGTTGAGAAGTCTCAGAATGCCTACAGAAGTGGTCTAGAGTCTATTGAAATGAATGACAAATTATAATGATTACAGGTTTCAGAGAGTTTTGGGCACAAAACTATAAGTTTAAGTAGATAATTAATTTGCTCTGTTCTAAAAATGGAGTTCCTCAAGATCCTATATTCAGCTCTCCTCTTTTTATTCTATATGTCATCTCACTGGCATTTTAATGTGGTGATTTGTTCCCAGTCCACTATGCAGATGAAACTATATTACTATGTAAAGAAGAATTTGATATTATTACCTAAAGCCTACTACAAGCTGGCTTCACTTCACTTGAAAACTGGTTTCTTTCCTCTTAACTGTTACTCCCAGCAAAAACAATTCTCATATACTTTGCAATAGTTTCTCCTACCTTGACTATTACTGCCGGGTATAAGTTGACTGAATACAGCAATTCTATAAAATATCTTGGGATAAATATTGGTATTGCATTATCCTTGGAGGGTTGTGGTATTTTAATGGTAAAAAAAAATCTGTAATCAAATGCTAGTTTATTGAATAAGAGCTTATCTTACATATTCCTCTTCAATGACTACATCCTTTACCCAAGTCTGATAGCTGAAGAAAAGAAGAAGCTGGAACAAGTGTATAATGAATGTGTGAGAATTCCTTAACAAGTCAGCTCCTAGGACCCATCACAGTGACCTGTTAGGTAACCTTAGCAAGCTTCCTTTTGAAGGTAAACTACAATAAATTCTCATTCAGCATGCCAACATGCCACTTCCTCTCTGACCTTCACTTGTAAAACCAGCTCTGGAATGGTATACTCCTGCTGGAAATCTAATACCTTCCAATGGAAACCCTTTTGATTAATATCGGGAAAAATAACCCCAGTTTTAGAAGAGGCTCTACTATTAAGTCTAAGCCCAAGAATAAACTATTCTTGTTTCTTATTATAGCAAAGTCCATATCTTCTGTGCCACTGCTGGAGGCTACAAAATGTAGTCAGGTCTGTTTTTTCCCCTGATCTCTAGTTCTCCTCATATTTTCCTCATTTCATTTATAAAATCTCAGTCCTGCAATCCACAAAAGCAGTATTAATCAATCAGCATCTCCTGATCATGTCCCTCAACATCTTGTGCCCAAAGGTGGGTGCCCTTTTTTCCCATACTAGCTATGTTTCTATTGCCAACAGTTACTTCAGCTAATTTTTTGCATCATTAAATGCTCCTAAATCATTGGCAACTGATCTTGTCTTTTATAAGATCACAGCTCCTATATCATTTTCCATTAGCATCTACTTCCAACACAACTTGCTTCTTCATATCATACTAGTTTAAAGTTGGAGTATTTCTAATTAGGTTTTTCAGCACTTAAAGATTGTTTCCTGTTTATACCTCTATTTCTACCCAATGCCTCATACATTGATCTAACATAATTTATATTGGCATAATTCTTATAACTAAATTTGAGTTAGTTCAGATTATATCAGTAGAACATTTTTGAATGTTATTTATGATTGATGATTTACACTTTTGATTGGAATCCTTGTGGCACATGATTTTTATGAATGTTTCCAAAGGTTGTTGTTTAATTAAATGGGTGTTCTTAAGAAATTGATTTGTTTACTTGTGAGTTAAAGGTGCTTAACATTGTTTAATGAAACATATTCAGTATCTGGGTGATTTTTGTTTTAGTTTTCCTTTTTACTAAGTGGCAGTTGTCCATTGTTTTATGGTTGCAAAGCTTCCCTTTTATTGATTAATGCAGTGGGTCAGAAATGTTCCTATTATAAATTATAAGCTGGTCAGTATTGGAAACTGACTGAAAGCACTTAAGCAGGACTGCTCCGTTATATCCCAGCCATATTTTTCTAAATTTTTATTATTTTTACTACATTTAAGTTTTGCATTTTAACTAGTGCCTTAAGTTATTTGTTTTCATTAAATTTCAGATTCTTGTTGTTTATACTAGATGCTTTGTGGTGACTCATCAGGTATACATTTTGACTGTAGAGCAGGGACAATCCTTGACATCAGGGATAACTTTGAGTTATAATTTGTACCTCAACAACAAATATGTTTACATATTTTATGCCCTCCTGCCTAAAATACATTAATGTCTACAGGATGTACAGCAATTTGTAGTTGTCTGTTAACAGCAGCTGAGTTCCACTGTTTGAGGTATGAAAATGTGTTTTTGTATTTTAACAACTGTGCTGACATGCATTCATGCTTACAATTTTATTTTCATAAACGCATAGCACTTTGCACTTCTTGTAAAGCGTAAACCGTAATCCCTTTTAGTAACCCATCAATGCACATTTATGCCTCAATTTCTTTTAACTGTATTTTCTCAATGGAATTTCAGGCAGGATGGGTTAGCTAAGCAGGTTTGTATGAAGGTTAGAGTGTGAATGTAGTTGAGAGTTGCAGGTTTAAATATCGGATCCTCCAATCTATGTTTAATTCTGTTCCAGTATGGAAAAGACTGTGTGTGAAACATTCAAACTGTGTATGGAGGTTCTGCAACGTTCTTCAGTTTAAAAGTTCGAGAACATGAGCTGAACAACATATATCAATATTATTATATACCTACATCATTCATACATGCTTTATACTTTGATGAAGAGTACACTCAAAATCGGGCCCCGTTCATTAAGTTGATGTACAGGCTAGAGGAGGAGCACAGGATCAGAGGTATGTTGATTACTTTGATTTTGTAAATAAAAGAGATGTAATCATTATTACAGGCTTGTATTTTTGCTATTACTATCTTTTAATGCAGGAATAGCCATCATGCATCTTTAAGTGCCATAGTCAGACTACGTGTGATTACAAGATTAAATTACCTAAAACTATGTTTACATATGAGTTAGCAGCAAGCCATGTTTGACGAAGATAATGTTTTAAATTGTAGGCCACAACCTATGTGTAAGTGTTACAGTGCTTTTGATTGCGATGCTTCACATACAAGTTAATAGTAGTTGCCTGGTGTTTGTAATGCATGCATTGGGACAGTTGTATGTGTGGGTGTGGTTCTCAGTGACTGAAAGGTTGTGCATAACCTGTCTATTCACACATGGAATAAGTGTCCAATGTGGTAGTGTTTGCATTTGTAGGTGGTCTGTCTGGAATGCCCTTCATTTCAACATAGGTATCATATCTGCCTACAAAATCTTTGATGGTTTGTTTAAAACACATTTGAATCCTGTGGTTAGGGATACTTGTACACATAATCTTTCATATTCCACATTTCAAACTGTCTGTTACATAAGCAGCAAACAGCATCATACTGTTTGCATTTTACAGGGTACTGAATGCTAATAAATTTATGCTCAGCACGGATATGTTTGTAGGCAGACAAGACTGCTTGTGTGACATATACTATATTTTCATGTGTCACAGGCGGTCTCTGTCTTTATGATTGCACATTATTACTAATGTGTTGTATTCCATTCCAAAAACTGATGTTGGGTCAGCCAATGACCATGTTGCCTTGCTCAGCTATTTTGTATATTTCCCATTATATTGTCATCTTACTATATTTTTTTTTTCAAAAAACTTTTTATTTGTTTCATAAAAAGTAACAACAAGAAAGTGCATAGCCAGTAATATAATGTTGATACATGAATGAACATATAGACTGAGCACATAACTGACATATGAACAGGCAAAACTTGAAACAGCATAACAATGTATATACAATATATACAAATAGTTAACCAAAGTGCTACCATTAAGAGAGTACAGGTAAGATGGGCATGGAGTATAAGATAGGTCTCATTTCTAAATGAAGGTATTAGGATTGTTATTCACTAAAGATAAGAGCAATAACCCTTTCCCAGACTTTTATTAAGAGGGCAATCTTTTTAGGGCCTTTCATAATAAGTTTCTGTGCTGCAATGTATGAACGAGGCATTTCCTTAAAATTGTTCCAACAGAGTTTAGTGCAGTCTATCCAGTTTTTAGTGATATATAGTTTCATGAGCAAGCATAGGAAGAACAGTACACGTGTGTCAAACTTAGAAAGATCTCTAGTAGGAATATGAAGGATGGCTAATTCCCAAGAGAGGGTCAATTTATGGTAGCCCATTTTCTGAAAGTGGACTTTTAGTGAGGTCCAAAGTTTATGTGAGTAGTTACAGGACCATAAAACATGTAAGAGGTCAGCTTTTGGGAAGGAGCAGCACGGACAGGAGGGGGATTTCTTCGAATCAAACTTGAATAATACAGAGGGAGTATAATATGCGTTATTATTGATCATTAGTTGTGTGTAAAAGAGTTTTTTAAAAGGGGAAAAATCTAGGGTGCTTTTTATAGCAGAGAGTTTCTGTTTCTCCGACAAGTGAGAGTTGTAGTTGTCCCAATAACTAGAGAAGAGAGTCTGAATCATGAATTATGGAAGTTAAAAGTTTGTATGATTTGGAGAGCATTTTCTCCGGTAGCATCAAAGTTTGAATGACAGTCTCTAGTTTGATGATGTCTTGACTGTTGACCATGAGATGAGCAAATTTTGGTGTGACTAGCTCTCGCAATTGTCGGAGAATAGTTAAGTATTTATTATTAGCTTTAAAGGTTAAGCGGAGGTTGGTAAGTGATTCATTTTTATGTTTAAGTATATCCCAGACCATAAGATTTTTAATAAGAGGGAAGTTAGAAAGATTGATTGACATATTATTCATTTTGATATTGGGATTTAAATGAATAGGTTGGAGTAGAGGAAAAACATTGACAAGCTTGATAACTTTTAGCAAGTTTTGAAAGGATCTAATTTTTTGTTTTAAGTTGGCAGATAAGTTAGAACTGTCTATGGTGTCCAGAGAGAGAGAGAAAAGGGAGAGCAGCAGGGTTAATTTTGCTGGTTAGAATATGTTGATATCACAACTTGGTCCAGGTAGGGTAGGAGTTGTATTCTCTATAGTTAAGTTTCGAGATGGACAAAATTCTATTAGCACAGACAATTGTATAGTAGAGTTGGAGGTTCGGGAGGCCAAGACCACCCTTACTTTTGGGAAGTGTTAATTTAGAGTATGAGATTCTCACTGATTTAGGATACCAGATAAATTTGGCTAGTTCTTTACTAATCGTAGATAAAAAAGATTTAGACACTATGTGGTCTGCAGCATTAAGTTGATAAAGGAGTCTGGGGAGTATGTTCATCTTAATTATTGCTGATTTAGATAGAAGAGAAAGATTCATTAGTTCCCATCTGCGAAGGTCTAGTATTATTTTTGACCAAGTTCTAAGCATGTTGTTTTGAAACATAGAGAGTTGGTTGTGTTCAAAGTGGATCCCTAGGTATTTGATGTCAAAGATTGTCTGGAAGGGAGAGTTAGGGAAATATTTGGGTTTATGGCCTAGAGGGTTTATAGGAAAGATGTGTGATTTCTTAAGGTTAATCTGGTAACCTGAAGCCTTTGAGAACATGTTGATAGAATTAACAATTTTACTGAGGTCAGTGTTAGGGAGCTGAAAATAAAGGTTTAGATCGTCTGCAAAGGCGGACAGTAGTATTTTAGTGTTTAGTACTTTGGGAATCGCATGAAAGGTATTTTGGGCAATATATAGAAAAAATGGTTCTATTAATATATTAAAGAGAAAGGGGGATAGGGGACAACCTTGTCTTGTACCATTTGCGATCTTTAAGAGCTTGGACAAATTTTTGTTAATCCATAAATAGGTGTATGAATTTTTGTATAAAACATTAATCATGTCCAAAAAGATGGTAGGTATGCTGAAGTGGGCCATGGTTTGGAAAAGGAAGTCCCAGTTTACCCTGTCAAAGTCTTTTGAGGCATCTAATGTTAAAGCATAAAGCGTTTTTTTTTCTTTTTTGGTAAAGTGAATTAAGGAATCCAATGTCAAAGAATTATCCCATGTGTGTCTATGTGTCATAAAGCCTGCTTGTTCCGAGGAAATTAGAGAAGGTAAAACTTTTTTCAATCTGTTAACCAGTAAAGAAGCTAAAATCTTAATATCAATATTTATTAATGAGATGGGCCGATAGTTTTGGGGGTCAGTTTTATCTTTATTATTTTTCAGAATTAGAATAGTTTTCGAGGTGTTCCAGTGTGAGTCTGATATACCATTTTTTATTATGTAGTTAAATACCTTTAGAAGGATAGGGGAGATTACTGAATTAAAGGTTTTAAAAAATTCAGCTGTAAATCCATCTGGGCCAGAGGATTTACTTACTTTAAGGTTGGCAATAACAGTTAAGATTTCCTGAAGGCTTAAGGGAGCAGAAAGCATGTCACTTTGAGATTCATTTAGAGAGGGGAATTTAATAGACTTCAGAAAGCTAACCATGTGTTGGTTGATAGAGGGATCCGTTTTTTTGGAATAAACATCTGAGTATAGGAGCGAGAATAGCTGTATTATTTCAGAGTCCGACTTATAAATTTTGTTTTGGAAGTGCAAGAGTGAGATTCTAGGAGGGGCCTGATTGTTTTTAATTATTTTTGCCAAAATCTTGGAAGGGATCTTCACCCACTCTGAATAAATTGCAATAAGTTTTTGTTCAGATAGGGAAAGATTTTGTTGGTGGAGATGCAGTAATTCTTTTTGGGAACCGGTTATTTCTTTATATATACTAGGGTCTGGGTTAATCCTTTGTTGTTTTTCTAACTCAAAGATCTTCAATGTAAGGTTGGATTCCTTACTTTTATAGAGTTTTTAAAGTAAGAAGCTTTATTAATTAAAAGACCTCTAATGCAAGCTTTACAGGCGGCCCATTGAATATCAAGTGGGATATTAGAATTGTCTAGATTAGAACTAAAGTCAAGTAATGATTCTGTGATTACTTGAGTTATGTCCTTACTGGAAAGAAAGTTATTATTTAATGTCCAATTATTATAGCGGGATAAAGGAGTTGAGCTTGAATCAAGATTAAACTTGAGAGAGATTCTTGAGTGGTTGGATAAGAATCTAGGTTCTAGGAAGAAATTAGTTTTGAGATGGGAGAGGGAATCAGATATTAGAAAGAAGTCTAGCCTTGACCATGCATTGTAACATTTCGAGTAATATGTATATATTTCGATAACCACGAACAAATAGAAGAGAACAGTGCAAATGCAACCAAGAAACAATGAAAGCACTGTTGAAAGGGGATGCTCGACACCAGTCAGCCACAGATTAAATCCAAACTTTATTGTATGCGAAAACTATCCAGAATACATGCAATGTAAAACGCTTATTGAAACAACGCGTTTTTCGTCTAAAACTCAGACTTCATCACACATCAATAAAACCAATCTATTAATTAATTAACGTTATTTATAGGTGCAGGCTATTTCAAATGTTCCAATCAGGATCCGAGATCATGAATAATTAAACATAAATACTAAAGACAAGCACTTTATGCTGAGTAAAACATCTAATTCATTTATATCATTTGGTGGATGATAAACAAAAATGATATTACATATCAGAAATCATAGTATGCATAATTAAAACTTCCCATCAAATTTATTACGTTCATAATTCAACACTCAATTTTATATATATATATATATATATATATATATATATATATATATATATATATATATATATATATATATCAAAATGCTGCTATTTCTGTGATTAACACTCCCCTCTAGTGGTCTTTCACCAAAATGACAAGTCCCATCAAAACATTCACTCATGTCTAAAATGTATTTATATAAATATATATGTTTATAGTAAAAACATAGACAAAATCAATCTTGAATGGCAATATAAAAAATATATGTATAAATTTATATAAAGAATAAATATAAATTGATAAAAATAGCTATAATTCATAGCCCAATTGTTATAAATACATGAACATAAATAATAAATAATGAGTTCACGTTATCAATTGTATATAAATAATTAATATTAAAAATGCTAAAAAATTAAATACTTAAAAGCCTGTATGCAATCAGCTCAGCCTATTGTCTCACATTATTATAATCTAGCAGCCCTCAATTTGAGGACTGGGGCAAGTGAAATATAATATTTGAGCCCTGGTAATCTGTTTGCTTCCATAACAATTTGCCAATACAATTCTCTATATTCAATTCTAGTTTCCCAAGGACCCCCCCCTCTCATCCTGCTGTACTTCCTCAATAACAAAAAACTTATATTTAGCTAGTGGACAGGAAATGGTATGCTTATATAGTGCATTAGTGATTTTTTTTGTTTTTAATGTCATTCAAATGTTCATATATTCTTCTCCTAATTTTTCTCTCTGTTTTCCCTATATAAAAACTAGAGCAAATCTCACATATAGCAATATATATCACACCAAAAGAATCACAATTACTAAAATTTTACCAATAATTTCCCTACCTCTAGATTCTATATAAACCTGATTGGTGTTTGCCATCAGAGGACATTGGGAACACATTTTACAAGAAAAGGTCCCAGAAACCTTATTTGTCCTTCTATTAACTTTATAATGTGTCGACAACCAATCCTTAACATTCCGTCCTTTTCTAAAAATGATCTTTGGTGTACCATTCTCTTTACAACCAAGATCAGTAATTCTGGCAAATTGATCCCATTCTTTATAAAAAACTTCTGAATAGCTGTTGCATCCCCACTAAAATCCATAATAAAAGCATTATAAAATGTCTCCTTTTTATGCTGAATTGTGTTGTTGGAACTTGTCCCATCTTGTGAATCTATATTATTTGATATATTAAAACCTTTTCTTAAAATCGGTTGAAATCTATCTTTCCTACCTCTAGTTACTTCTTCATATATATTAGAACATAAGGTAACCCCTTTCCAAAAACATCTGGGTCAAAAAATTACACTCATCAGTAAAATCAGAATCATCCGATGTCATCCTTGATTGAATATCAAGTGGGATATTAGAATTGTCAAGATTAGAACTAAAGTCAAGTAATGATTCTGTGATTACTTGAGTTATGTCCTTATTGGAAAGAAAGCTATTATTTAATGTCCAATTATTATAGCGGGATAAAAGAGTTGAGCTTGAATCAAGATTAAACTTGAGAGAGATTCTTGAGTGGTTGGATAAGAATCTAGGTTCTAGGAAGAAATTAGTTTTGAGATCGGACAGGGAATCAGATATTAGAAAGAAGTCTAGCCTTGACCATGCATTGTAACATTTCGAGTAATATGTATATATTTCGTCTTTAGTTAGGTGTCCACTATATGAGATGGGGTCAATGAGATTGAGGCCAAACATTAATTCCTCTAGGGCTATAGATGATTGAAGATTATAAGAGGGAGATTTGCAAGTATGATCTGTATTAGGGTCTATTACAGCATTCCAGTCTCCTCCTACAATAATATAGTGGTCATTAAAGGTTGAAAGGATGTTATAGATCTCTAAAATAAAGATGTGTTGTTGAGTGCATGGACCATATAAGTTGAAGAATAGGATTGGTTTATTAAGGCTGTGGAGACGAGAGGTGAAGTAGCACCATCTACCATTTTCGTCAGACTTCTCCTCTAGAATATCCCCCAGGAAATTGTTTTTAATTATAGTGGCCACCCCTTTAGAGTTGGAACTGTTACCCGCAGAAATTATGTTTTTTATCCACTTTTTTTTCCCCTCTTTTGACCAATCCTCTTTGTGCATGTGTGTTTCTTGTAGGACAGATATATTAGCCTGAGATTTAAATAACAAGTGGAAAAGGAGAGATTTTTTGAATTTATTTTGACATTCCATGAATCAATATGTAGCGTCATAGACATCAAGTCGGGGTAGATTAAAGTTTTGAGGGTTAATGGTTAGTACGGTTAGGGAATTGAAAAGTCTTAGAGACCATGGCAAAACATTATATATGATATAGGAACTGGTAAAAAAAACAACAGTAATAGAAATGGTAGCATAGTATTCCGTCAAAACCAACCTGGTGCCTATCCACCCCACCCTTATAGTAGAAGGAATACAAATACAATACTGAAGAGTACAAACAGTATTGATTAGCGAAGTAATCACTGTAAGTAAAATTGTCATGTATGAAGTCCTAACAAGGACTAAGAGTACGGTAAATAAAACTGTACATATATACAAAAAAAAAACATCCATAGAAAGGTCATACTAGGATCCTAAAGCATAAGCAACCATGAGCTCCAATATAGATCAGGGAATGATATAAAGGGAGTATATAGGAGTAGCCAAATAGACAAATGTAGTTATAGAAGAGTATAAGGAGTAAGTGGTATCAGGTGTAAATTAGAAAACAGATAAGCAGAGAAGTATGCAAGAAGTGAGCAAGGGTTTAACTAAATAGGTAGGGGAGATAACTATAAAGAGAGTCATACCTAGACAGGTTATAAGGTAATGTTATGGTTGGAGGTTGAGAGGGAGTGATATAGAAGATAGGTTGAGATATAAGCAAAGGAAGAAAGGGAAAGGCTGAGTTCATGAACATTGTAGGTTTATATGTAGGTATGAAGTTAAGAGGAGAGGAAAGAGAACGAAAAAAAAGAAAGGAGAGAGAGAATACAATCTAACATGGTTTATTAATTTTACTATTATAGTCATCTGTTTAAATATTAAGTAATGAACTGTCAGCAAATATATATATGTCTAGGTAGTGTAAGCATCACATCTGTAAGTAGGTAAAGTGTTAGCTGTTAGAAAAACAGCGATAAACTTGATGTGCATTGAACTTAGCTATATTATGGCTGATAACACAGCTAGATACTGATACATGCATAAAGTTTAATATAGTCAGTATAAAAGGATTTCAATCGTCTATATGAAAATATGAAGATTAAGTAACATAACATGTAGAGAGAAATTATAATATATTTTGATGAATATACTCATTATAATTTCTCGTCATTACTGTAAACGCAAGGCTTCTTGTTTTGAAAGGTCCTTATCGGCGTTTGAATTCCAGTGAAGTGGAAAGACCTCCGAAGCTGTAAATGAAGTAGTAGTAAGTGGACAATGATATTGAGCTGGCAAGCAAAGTGTTGATAACCTTTAGAACAATAATCAGAGGTGTCTGGGCTCAAAGAACAGATGTGTACATACTCTTAAGCAGCATCTGTAATTTGAGCAGCTCAGCACAGTATAGAAGATACCAGGTAATCGGCGCAACATGTTTAAGTGGCATATAAACGGTAGTGCTTAGTGATCTGAATAGCCATCCACATTTAGGATATAGTGATGGCTTATTGTTTTGTATGAGTACCTAGAAAGGTAATAATGTCTATAGTTAGCATATCGCAGATGTAGATGTCAATTTAGGAGTCACAAGTATAGCATCGTACAAGGAATCCACCGGAAGTTATCCAGCCTAAGTGATCCGCAGGCTACTAAGGCTGAGTGCAACAAGGTTCCTCTTCGAAGCAGAAGACCAGGGATATAAGAATAATAAGTCCCATATGAAGTCAGGATCAGTAATGCAAAATATTAATATAAAAGGCAAAAAACTTTAAATACTGAGCTCAAACACAAGACTAGTGAACCCGGATCAATAAGACACCATGGATTTGAGTCCAGCGCTCCTGATGTGAGTATGGAGAGAGGTAAATTCGGATATAAGCATCTTAAAGAGCAGGGTGATTGTTGAAAGCTTTAATAAAAGCCTCTTTTGCTTCCATCAGAGTATTGGCCGTGTATCTCTTTTCATTGTAAGAAAAGATCATGGTATTCGGATATCGCATCTGAAACTTAACATTTCTCTTGATCAGATCTGCACAAAAAGGAGCTAGATTTTGTCTGTTTAGTTTAATTGGGTGAGGCAGATCTTGAGTAAAGGTGAGTTTGTGATTATTCCATGTAAAATTTTTTTGTTTTTTTGGCTGACATTAAAATTCTTTGCGTGTCTTGGAAGTTTAGCAGTTTAGTGTATATTTGACGCGGGGTGGCAGAGTCTTGGTGCTTATGTATGGCTCTGTGTGCTCTCTCCACCACTAAGTTCTCAGAGTTATTTTTCGACCCCAAAAGCGCTACAAATATCTGTCTGGAAATTATCAGCAGGTTTTGGTTATCATAGTACTCTGGTAGTCCTTTGATTAGTATGTTATTGCGGCGGCTTCTCGCCTCCAGATCCATTATTTTGGATTGCAGATCTGATAGTATAGTGGCTTTAGCGCGCAAGTCTTCCGATAAGGATTGGATCAATAATTCATTAGCTTGATTTTTGTGTTCGAGAGTGTCCACTCTTTGTAGTATTTGGTTGATGGATTTACCAAAATCCATGAGTTGTTCAGAGAAGCCTTGTATGGTGACATGAATGGGTTGTAGTGCTGATTTGAGTTCATCAAGGTGAAAGTTGGCATCAGTTTTACCCTTGGCACTTGTTTTGTTAGTGTTGGCTGGTTGTCTAGTGATTCTTTGTTTTTTGGAGGTTATATCCTTTTCTGGGGATAAAATTGTAGAGATTTTTGATTTGGTCGATTGTGTTTCCATGTTTTCAGAGTTGTCAGCCATAGTTTAGATGCAGTGGTTATTATAATGTAGTAGTAGTTTCGAGGGCCCCTTGGATGCACGTGGTGAAGATCCCAGGCGCAATAATGGAATTAAGTTGCTTATCTTTTGATTAAATTAGGTCAGCAAGCCTCCGATTTCGATGAAAACAGGTTGAATTACTTAGTCCTTTATAAAATCGGTGATATTTGGCGTTTAATGCGCGTTAAGTCTTCCATAGCTGTGGATAGTAGTGGGAGCTCTATGGATAGGGTGCAGACTAGTCGACCACCATCTTGAATTCTCATCTTACTATATTTTCATTATAACAATATGTTAATTGGTGGCTGTTCATAGGCTCATTATATGCACAGACACCTGGTTTACAGTTGACATTTGCACACCAACATAAATGTGCAGGGCACACATACATGATAGAAAACATGGAAATATTGATATTCTCTCAATCAGTCCATTGGCTAATTTACTAAGGCATACATCACAAGTATTAAACAGTGCAGATTATACTACTAGTGTTATGTTGTCATTTTTACAGTGTTATTTGGCAAGGTAGACTCATGTGAGTGTTGCATGACAGAATGTCATTGCATGCTTCTCTTCAATTGTTAGGATGCATAACTGTGCTGGCTTTGCACATGCTTGTCATGCATAATGATGGCTGGAAAAAAAAGTTTTTGGTAATGTCAGGATTTCCACTGGCAAGATGTGTTATGCATGTTATGCCATGACCTGGAGTAAACTGCTCACATTCACTGATGGATACAGTGGCCCTGACATGGTTTGGTATTGAAAATATCTGTAAGTATAGATAATAGGACATAGGGAATTTGTTGTGTGCATGAAGAGCCATCCACTAGCAGAAAAGTCTGTTTGTCATACTTGTTTGACATAATCATTTTAGGCCGTTTCATCTGAGAACGTGTTTTTAATGACACCTCCAATTTATGGTGATATACCTTTATTTTTATATGCAGACATCACATGTTGACATGATGTTACTTAATGCTTATTATTTTGCAGATGTGCACATCAATTTAGTTTAATGTCAGATCTAATTTTCACAGGAATGTGCGGCCTGATAGACATTTGGTTTTCATTGCTGTGGTTTTGATTACTGACATATGTCGCATATGGTGGTACAGTTGACAATGGCCATAATGTATTCTAAGGTTTCATACTGACTGTTTTCTGCCTGTTCATTGTATCACAGTGGGCATGTTATGCAGTCATGTAGTAGTGTATTTTATGTCTTGTCTTGTGATTCACCTTGACAGAGCATGAACCCGTGGATGCTCATCCATTAGATGTCAGAGACAAGCACATGCCAGACTACTGCCAGAGTTTTCTGATGATGACCATGACAGAGACAAGGAAGCTGAACCTGCATGTGCCATCATCTCTGCTGCACCTTGGAGGAGACGATGCCTGGCACCCCAACAATATGATTATTGGGAGCAGATCCAGGAATTGGTGACTGATGTGTTTTAGACACAGACGAGGGACATAATGGGGAATCTTTTCCAAGATATGGCACAGACTTTGTGGGAGTCATTCAAGAAAATAACCCAGGAGATCATTTGTGATGTTCATCTTCATTAAGGTGGTCCCTCAGCACAATAAGTATTTTCTGTATAATCCACTTGTGTAACACTGCCACTATTTTGTTTGCCATATCAGTGATTGGACTATGTAGACACACTTGTGCATGCATAACATTTTGCATAGCATAGCATTTTTCTGACATGCTTATGTGATACACAACCAATCATACACTGCAGATGTCATGTGTTATTTAGCATTATGTTGCAATGGGTGTATAACACACATTACCATGTTAGACTTTCATTCAACATTCAGCCGTCCATGACTTTCAGCAGTTAACATGCTGCTATGGCTACAGAAATTCCACTGTATACGTGTGTGGTACTGACAGCAACTCGCAAACAACATGTTGCCCATATTCCACAAATAACACAATGATATGTGTGTGATTTGTGGTTTTCCATGTCATGTATGTTCAGCAGATGGACATGTCTTTGCCCCTGTGTTTTGGATGACACTTGTCATGCTGTCACACTGGCATACTGGCATTGTGTGTGGCATGTGTTGACAATGCTGAAGTCATGATGTTTCATATAAATGTATCTGATACATATGGGCAGTCCTTTTTTACTGAATGTATAGACTGTCGATGAAACATTCATGTATACATCATGGTAATGCTAATTTATTCAGTAACAGTAAGCATGCCTTTTTTGGCCTATGTTACATTTCCACATCCATTTCTTATTCATATAACTTCACACATTTGGCAAGTAGTGTACATATGCAAAGATTTATGTACATGTCTCTGCACATATTCTAATAAATAGAGAAACACCATTGTATCTTGGAACTGTGAGCAGTCACTGACTTAATGTTAATGTGCTGAAATGTTTCTCACAGGACTGTCTTTTTTCAGTCATAACCAGGATCAGTGACACATCATTGCAGGTGTTTATTCCACTTGTTGTTTTACATTAGCATGACAGTATACATGTGTATGTGATACCAATTCTTAGCTTGCTTACCTATGCCTGTTGCTGTTATATGATTGCACAATACTGTGTGTGTGTGTGTGTGTGTGTGTGTGTGTGTGTGTGTGTGTGTGTGTGTGTGTGTGTGTGTGTGTGTGTGTGTGTGTGATATATACATGTCCATTTTAGTTGATGTCAGTAATAAAGTCTGCCCATGTGACATAACATTGGCCATTCAATGTAGTCTGGGTTGACTTCAACAGCACCCTATGTGGTATACAAATGCATTTGTAATGTGTCCTCTTACATATTGCTGACCTGCTTTATCATTTACCTGTGGAGCTTTGATGCCATGTCTTCCTTGATGTGGGCCCACACTGTTCACCTCCCTTTCTTCCACATTTGTAGGTATGTCATCTGCCTTGCATATATGCATGGTATATATTCACCTTTGTAGGAATTCTCATCCATTTTCATGGAGCTGTATTGTTACAAGATCAACTTGTGCCATCTCTATGGCCATTATACAGATGCAGGACATATGCATACAAATTGCTGATTACTGCTGAATCCTTGTTCTTGTTATATATATTAACCAGTGTATGTTGTCAAAATTCATGTTTACAACCTGATATTTTTTATATAGCAGTAATGTTAGATTTGTGACCATATATTATTATTACATGTCATTGGTCTGTGTTTGTGTATTGACATTGCCATCATATAATTTCCTGTTAGGCCAATGAAGGTCATACACATATGCCTACACCCGTGTGTTGCCTTTGACATGGCATATGCGTGTGACATATATATTCCATTACACATCTATTTGGGTCGTCTACACCTACTTACATAGGTAGGAGCCAGTTTGCTGCTTTGCTACAGTACTGCTATTTGGCACGTTGCTTAGTTTTTTGCCTTTCACATGCATGGTGAGAGGTTCTATTCTGCCCTCTGCTGGTATTCTTCAGCATTTGCTCATCTGTGATGACACTTCACTTATGATTGTACGGCTGACAAGACCACTTGGATATTGAATGTTTTATCCAATGTGTACTGTGATTCCTATTTATTACCCTACAACACACAACTGCTATCAGTCATACGTATTCAGGTATGACTGCCACACAGTTTGCAATATGTCATAGGGTAATAGTGCATAGGTACATATGTATTTCTGTATTTCACCATGACTGATATGCATCCCCATACCTTATCTCTTTTTACTGTTTATTTCCAACCTTTGTCTGATATTTGTTATATGAGTATACCTGTGTTGGCCTTCTCCTCCTCTTTCCCTGTCTTTACCTTTCCTTCTATTCTTCAAAAAAGAAAATAAAAATAAATAAAAAATAAAAAGTAAAAAAGAAGAAGAAAATGGTGCCTCTTTTCACAAAAAAACAAAAAAAAAAACAAAAAAAAAAAAAACATTAAACATGCGCCTGTGACTGTCCCTCAGATATTCTTATTCTAACATACCTCTTGTGTGTCCCTCTTCTTCACCCATATCTCACATCTGCTTTTCCATCTCCCTATTTCCTTGGGTGTGTGCATTACTTGTGTTCCCCACAGATGCTCCACTCCAACAGTTAGCTACTGTTAGCTGTTGCAATGTGGCCATGTTTGCCCTTTGCCTTTGTTAATGTTTTTATTATAAATTTACAGATTCCATCGGAATCCATAAGTGAAAGCAAGTATATTTTACTAATAAATGACACATGGAGATATCCCATAGTTATCTCTAAGCTCACTCGAGAGATTGCTGTAGATATATGTTTATGAATGTCTTGCAGCTTAGATTGGGATAATATTTCCTTAACTTTGTTAATGGACATTATGCTTTATGAGACAGTTTTGATGACTTATGTAGTAGCTGTGACTGATATACAGTGTGCTGCTGCTACTGAGAAACTGTTATGCTCTTTGATATTTTAAGTTCACTGAGGCATATTTACATATTACAGGCATATCTGCAACTTTTGCACTGATATCTGCAGAATGTACTTGATTCAATGATCTTTACAGAATGAATCAACTACTGAGAGTTATCAATAAACTGTCAGAAGTTTGTGATTGTGAGTGACATTTCATGCCACAGCTTACTCATCTTTGCATAGGGACAGAGATATGCAGTGCAGCTAGCTTGTCATCATTCACACTTGCCAGCAATACTCAGACTATAGCGACTTTATAGTGGAAATGCTACCCTTCACATCTTGGGATCTTAGCTAGCCCAGCAAGGCTGGCAGAAGCCATAAAACAAGTTTCATGGTCATGAATCCTTCTCTGTGAGAGTAGCAGAAATGGAAACCAGGGATATGACAGGGTCTGATCGGGACCAAGAAAAGAGACAGTTATTCAGCTCCTTCTAACTTACAATCATGAAACACAGGCTACAAAATAAAAAGAGGATCTGTGAAATGACTCAGTCATATCACTGCACATTGAATCATGAAATAAACAATTTGTGGAAAGGAGACTTGGTGCTGGGGTACTAAAACCAATGCATTTTTCCTTATGTAACCTGGAAAAAGTACTCCAAAAGCTGTCTCTCAGCATCTTAGGGGATCCACCTCTCATTACCTAAACTCAAAGGGTAGTACCTGTAGCAGGACAAATCATAAGAGTTTATAGGTGGTGCTAGATAACGCAACATCTGTGTATGCTACACCTGCTATAGCTATAGTTCAGAAAATCTGTATATGAAATTAAGTTTAAATGTGCTGACTTTAAGTCAGGAGGGAAGGGTTATACATTAGCATAATTAATTGAACTGTTGGGTATATAACCTGAAGAGCTTTTTATTACATTGTCTGATGAAGTGGCTTAGTCCATGAAAGCGTTCACCTGTTATTTGTTTCTGGATTAAAAGGGTTTTATGTTATTTGCAGCCGTGGTCTGGTGCCTCCTTTTTCTACTTTTACATATTTATGAAGATGACCTAGCTTTCTTTACAGAGGGCATTTCCATGAATGTTGTCAAGCCTTCCATGCCTTTCCTGTCTATTTACAGATATCATCCTGTGCTATCAAGGTGTGCTTAAAATCGTAACACTTCACAGCAGTCATAACCATAAAGTCTTCTGGAAACACATTTTTAATTTCTAGGCCAGGATGCTATGATGCAGTACTATATTTTGAGCAGGTCACTGTGTCGACAGCTACAGAACTTATCAACACATATTAGGCAACAAACAGTATTGACAGTCTGGGCAAAGGACTGCATAATTAACTAGAAGCATAGCATTAATATGGTAAATATGACTAAGCTGCTTCATGGCAAGATCAGCAACATTGTAAGTAGGATGCATGATCAAAATGATGAGTATCACAACTAAGACAAGCTAGCACACCTGAGTCAATGCATAATCACAAATGCAATGAAGTGACATATAGCTGCATCTCACACTTATCTGGTGCAAGAAAGGCAACACAGTGGTCATGTAATTGATCATTACAGGTATACATAATAGAGCACAAACCCTGTTTATCATATAATAGGAGTGAAATAGGGTGGACAGGAAAGTAGGAAAGAGAAGAACATCAAGCAGAGGTAAACAAAAAGTAGCCATAAATTTTGAAGGGTGGAGTTGAAATGGTATTTTTGTAGGGAAAAGAGTCTCTTTTGTAAGATTTAAAAAGAAGGGTAGGTGGGAAGGTAGTGAGGGATGGTTGTGGATGGGATATAGGAAGGAGGACAGGCAACAGAGGTAGAGGCAAAAGCAGAGGACAGACTCGCACACACACATACACACACACACACACACACACACACACACACACACACACACACACACACACACACACACACACACACACACACACACACACACAGACACACACACGCAGTGAATGGACATTTACAGAGGGTGGACAAATGGTGACAGGGAGGGTTGGACATTGAAGAGAGAGAGAGAATTCTGAATGACACATATGGGAGAGAAAACACCAGGATGGTAATAGGGTGGGGTTCAGAAATGTTTGGCTGCCATACCAGCCTAGAGGTCAACAAACCCAGGTATCATGCACATGTGTGGGCGATGTTATGTACTAATTGCTCCCCAGTGAACCGATGGGTATAGCCTGCTGGTCATGTAACTATGCCAGCCATGCAAGAAGGCATTCCACATTGCCAAGGCAGACATCCAGTTGCAGTCTACCTCAGCCATCATTCTCTGAAACTGATGCCACAAACACAGGGAGACTCCCAGTCCCACTTCAGAAGAGGAGTCTTCACCCCCCCGAGAGCTGGCACAGTGGGCACCAGTGACTCCTCAAGGTCACCTCCAGTCTCCCTGCCTAGAGACAGGCTTGGCAGTCACTGGTTACTTGCACCAGGGACATTGGTCATCATAGACTGAGGTGATGACAGCCTCCCCTACTCTTCTTTGATAACTTGACCTATAGAAGGATGGCATGATGGGAAAAATGATCATACAAATATGCTACAAACACAGTGGCAGCTGTACTGTAGACTGCCATAGATGTCAAACCCACTCAATGCCAGGAGACTTGCTCCTGCCATCTTTAACATCTAATCATATTCAATTGCCCCTCCCCTTTCACTGGAAAAGATAGTATACTTTCTTACATATACACTGACTTCAGTTAGTACAGTATTAAACAATGGCAGGTACTGAAAAAGATGCTACATTTCAGGCTCCCTATCTTGAACCTCTGCTTGCCACTGTTGAAGTCGGTTGGGACAGTGATGCTCCAGGTGTCTATACCAATGCTGCCACTGCTTACCAGAATAGGTGATGCCAGTTGCATCATGCATCCCAGCAAGCTCATGCCAGCTGTCCACCTTTCACAGTAAGTCATAATTGCCCAGCAGGCCCTGCCTGAAGGTACTGTGCTGGAAGAGCAGGAAACTCATGTTATTACTAGCACACTATGCTGGAGACCTGCATTCCCCATTGCCTGAAGTAGACAAGGCTATTGCCTGTTTTCTGTGCTAGGAATAAAATTGCAACCCAGTGTGCACAGGCACACATCTGTAAATCACATGTTACAAAGAATAGAGTATCATCATGCACCAATACATGTCTATAGTGCTGCACCACAGTGCTAAGACATGATCACGGGGTTGCTGTATAGTACTACAGACATACATGTGTCATGCACCTGAGCATATGGTTCACCTGCTTCATGGCCACTGATTTGAATGCTTTATTGCTCAACAGCAGTGATTCATATGTAGTGGAGTTAACTAGCTTAATTTATGCAGCCATCTCATCAATTGGTGCATGTTAGCATGATATAAAACATCTGCATCATTTACGCAACATTATTCAGACCCAAAATGTTAGAAGTCTGATAAAACAGATGAACAGAGTAATCAAGACTATCAACAGAAATTCATGTGATATAACAGAAGTAAATAGGATATATTATTGTGCAACTGAATTAATCACAAATAAAGTCTTACCATAAAAATGCAGATCAGTAAGGGAAAGGAAGGGAAGAAATAAAATGCCATCATGGAAGCAATCAATAGAGAAAACTATGAAGCAGTTAAGACAATAAGTATGCTGTTAGAAGAGTATAGAAGAGTGAACAGATCAACAAAATGCTTAGAAAGATAGATGTGATAAAAGCAATGCACAGTATCAGAACAGACCAGGATCTATCATGCACTAT